>NW_023396634.1:0-127620 GCF_011125445.2 Fundulus heteroclitus | reverse complement strand
AAATTGGTCCTTGGATCACGGTGCAAATACACAGACTCTGAAGCTCTTTGCTATAGATCAATGCAACTTTTTCTCTGTGCGTCTTGGTGCTTTGTGCATCAGCGAGAAGCTCCGTGCAATAATCAAAATCAGCAGATGGCATCACACAAGCGAACTTCTAGATGGTCATAGGCTATTGACATCGACATGTATAATACAGAAAATACTTTCTCACCTCTTTATATATATATATATATATATATATATATATATATATAATATATATATATATATATATATATATATATATATATACTCTTAGTACATTTTCCACTTTTAATTCATGATTATTTCCTATTATTTTATCCTCAATAAAGTATGTATTTTTTTTCCCATGGGCCTGTCTATGCCTTTCAGCCGTAAGAAGCTAGTTGCCTACATGGGAAGGTGTAGTTTCGCTTTACAAAGGATATCTGGAGAAGGTCTACTAATTATGTGATTTACTTTTTTTTTAAATCGGGTTTGGTTTGCATCTGGTATCAAAGTAGATGGATCGTGTGGATGAAATAGGAACCTATGTTTGTATGACTTTTGGATTATTTGCATGGGCGTGTGAGTGGAGACGTAATCAAAAGGTGTGCTTTTTGCTGTGTTGAAAAACATATCTAATCTATCAATTTAAAGTTAATTTTCAAAATAGTTTGTATTATTTATAATGTAAAATAACGAACTGCCTTCTTCAGAAATATTCAGAAAAAGCCAATTAACAACTTATCCGCATGGAGGTAGAGCTCTACTCTCTGAAATCCGGTCAAACTGAGAAGTTTTGTGAAATCAAAGCCCTTATTTCAAACTAAACCTGAATCCAAGACATTTTTATCTTCAGGATAAGTTCCTTTGTCTACTTGTTCAGCATGGGTCAAATCCCCACTGGGGTTTTGCCTTGTTTTCTGATCTAATAAAGCAGAGCTCTGGACTCACTGGGGGAATTAGACTATTTCTCATAAAGTATATTGAATGCTCCACTCACATTTAGTTCTCAACCTCTCTGCAGGGTAACAGAAAAGGAAACTTGTTGCTACAGTAATTATAAACATACTTTATGCATTTTCTAACTCCTTCACACAGTTGCAAAGGGCCACATAGTGGGTTATCCATTGCAAACCTTAAGAAAAAAAAAACATCCATGCTTTAAACAAGTCTGTATTATTTTACTTGTTGGGGATCATCCTCAAGAAAATTAATTACGTAGGAGAAAAACTACATTGCTCCCTACGAGATTCCACCAGAGGCTAATTTCTAGACCGATCTGTTTAGGGATTGGAAGTACTTTCATAAGTTAATAAACATGGATCAGAGTAAAAAGCCTGAGGGTGGAAATTGTTTCCCCTTTTTTTCCCAAAAAAATATTTTATCAGACTTATCCAGCTATAAATCATGTAATTGGCTGCAAGCTATGAAAAAAACTCTCTACACATCACAAGAGAATGTGATGGCTTATTTAAAACCAACTTAAACATATCTGCAGTCAACATTCTGAAACTGTCCGGTATGCTATTAGTGGGCGCTTTGGTGATGGCAATATAAAATACTGCATATGCAGCTGTTTTGATGTTTGTAAGATATATTATTGTTGTATATTGGAATGGCTGATTTGCCTTTGTGAAATGGCATTTAAAGAACAAATCACTTTAAAGTTGGGCTTTATATAAAGTATGAACTGTACGTCCAAAATTCCTTAAACTGAAAAGCTAGAGCTCATCAAGGATTTTATACAGTATATTCATACTATAAAGTAATTCTGCAAGGTTTTTATGACTTAAGTAAAATTATATATTTTTTTAAAAACTGACTTTTAAAAGTATCATCTTTGTCAAACTTCAGAGCATGTTAAGCTCAGACAACCGGCTAATTAATTCCACACTCTTGCCCTTGAATTTGTGCACCCTGGTGCATGCCGCTGGCAGTTTGTTGCTTTCATTTTTTCCTCTACCATGTGAAAATTGAAACTTCTGTGATGCTCTGAAACCAAAAGCATCTTAACCTTGGCAGATTGCATTTAAGTTTTGCTCACCATCACCCACTTTCATTGAAAAACAATGTTTATCTTGTTGATTCAATGTTTTAGCTCCTTTGACTGTTAATCATTTAAGTTTGTGTATACTGACGCCAGGATGACTGTCAACTGCAAGAGCTTCCCGAGCAGCTATCAAATTTTGAAATTAACTAAAATCAAAGTTTCTCACAACTAAAAAAACGCGTACCTTGCCAGGACTCAGTAATACAGTGAGTATGTTTAAACTGAAACCATGCAAAGATGCTTGTCATAGCTTCATTTGATTCACTGTACAGTACATGCATGACCTCTGTTTTCTTAGACAAATACCATGTGTAGTAAAAACTAGTAAACCGCTCAGGCAGAAACTGTGAAAAAAATATTTTGTATTTGTACATTATCACACAAACCATGGAAACCATGTATTTGTGAAATAACAAACAGACAAAAGATGTGTTGACATCATCTTCCATTATATGGTGTTTTCTCTCCCACAGGAATCATCTTTTATGGTACTGAAAGAATAAAAAAAAACAATGGCTTTACCCAATGCCAGCTTTGTGTTTAGTAAAATAAAGAGAAAAAAAAATATGTGTCAACATATTTCTTCCATTTGGTTGTCTTTTGTCTGCCCCGAGGATAATCTTTTATGTTTTCGATGAGAAAATTTAGAAAAGAAAATTGGCTTTAAGAAATACATGCTAGATTGTTTATTGTGGGTGCTTCTTCCATGTCTCATACAACAATATCTGCATTTCTACTTCGTCCCTGGGGTCTGGGTGAATTCTATTTAGCTTGGCTCCCACGTTGACACCAAAGGTGACAGGGATTTTCCCACTGCAATACACTTTCCCTGTCATGATCTATCTGCTGCAGTCTCTCCAGTACATTGTGAGGGTCTTTATTTTTCAACATACCATAGTGGATAAATGTAAGGGCGGAGTCGGTTGGAACGGTAAGCTCTGACTGGCAGTTATTCCCATGGACGTACATACAACACTGAGAGATGGTGTGTGACGTCATACCATAATCCATCTAAAAAGATACCTTTAGTTTTTTCCATCACTCTTTTTCAGTTATTTCTACCTAAAATGATGACATTTTGCGTCTTGCTCCTTCAATAAGAAAAAAATCACATGCAGGACCTTTAACCCACAATAAACATATGGCTTCACGTCTGATCCTTCTGAGAGTTGTCTGTAAAGATCACTGTTCCCAGGACACACCTTTTACATTGACATTTGACATGCATCACAAGAGATTCAAGAACCCTGTATAGAAACATATGCCATAAGGCAGTAAAGGACAAAAAAAATCGGTCTTCTGAAGATTTCTTAAATATTTGCATATTGAAATGCATATTAAAATCATAAACACTGATGTTAAGCAAACATTACAAATTAAGTCTTCAAGCTACTCCCAGTTGTAAATTAATGCTGGGCTGTTTTCCACACATTGGCTTTAATATCCCACCAACATAATACCCCCTTTTAATATAGGTCATTTGCATAATGTGATAAATTCTAAGCTCTCTCTCACACAGTCCCAACCACCACCAGAGCAAACCAAATTTTACTTTAAAACATTTTGACTCTCTTTTAATGGAGAAGTGAAGGTAAACTTTTTGCATGGTGATGACTTGTATTGTAACTCTGATGCTGGCAGCAGATACATGGAGTAACTGTGAGTAAAGATCCTTACAACAGCATATACACAAAAAAAAATATTTCACATTTGTGGTTTGACGAGTTTATTTTCATAGCATCCGTTATAGTTTGTGTAATTCAGCATTGTTACCTCCCATTCAGAATTGAATGCATATTAAAACTTGCTGCTAGGACAAATGCTGGTACCCCTGCTGCCAATATAAATCCACATTTTCCCTGTTGTGAGAGTTGTCCACAGAACCAAAACATAGATAGGACCATGAGAAGAAAATAACAGACTTTTAAAGACAAAAATAAAAAAGCTTCCATAATAAAACACTGAAAAAAGAACAATAACAGGAGCACCGAGAAACAAGAAATGCTGGGCAGTGTTGGGCTTGGTATTATGCTATTCCACTTATTCATCTTTTGACCCCCCCCCACCCCCACACACACACACACACACACGCACTCCCCATCCTTGCTTAAAAAAGGGTTCAATCTCTTATTGCAGAGAAGCCATTGATCTCATGATTACCCAGACACCATGTTATATTTTATAGCACTAACATACATTTTATAACAATGCTTTCTGACAACTAGCATTTTTCAACATTGCCATATGTTTTAAACTATGCAATATTAACAACAGCAATATTAACAACAGCACAAGCACCTGCAGTCAAAACAAATGATGAAACAAAACACAGCGTGTCCTCTTGCTGGAAAGACGGCACAGGTTACTTTTAATTAGCCATGAACCTCATCAAAATACAGAGACCTAAAATAGACCAGCTGAAAATATGGTGAAAATAACATCAAGCTTATGGCATCAAAGCTAAAATAATGTTGCATTAAAGCAGTACAACTATAACCTTTAGCCACTTGGCGTGCTAGACCTGTAACTTTCAGGTTTAGCACTAATGAAGGCCACTGGAAAAAACGCGCTATAGAAAAATTAAACAGTCTCCTTCTGTGTTTTGGAATCTGATAGCAGACCACTTTTGACCATCAGATTGAGAAGTTTTTTATTTTAATCTCCAACTCAGCTTTTGCGGTTTTAATGTAGAAGACATATCACATCATTAGCAAAATATCTTTTGAAAACACTGTTGACATGTTTTTAACATCACACAGACCTTAAGAAGGGTGACTAAAGACTGCTACACTAAAGAGAGCACAGATCTAAGCCTCCTTGGGAACGTTTATTCTAGGGTGTAGGCAAAGAGTCTATGACCGTTGTTGTACCTTGGATTTAGGAAGAGCAGCGTGACATTCATCCTGGGCCAGGTATTTACCCTTGTGGAATTTTTGAGAAGGTCAAGGAAGTTTTGTAGCCCTACGTGTGTTTTAGGAATCTAGCAAAAGCTTAGCCATGAGTTCCTCAAGACATTTTGTGGCCTATGTGTAACCATAGACAGAACTGGCTGCATTTTAAGTTCCCAGTACAGTACAGCACATTACAGTAGCCTTATCAATATTCATGGTTGTGGTATTCACATTGAGTTTCTCAGGTTGTACTTCTGGAGAGTAGAATGTCTGGTTTAGGAACCTAAAAATGTCAGTGTTTCTTTTTGGATGGGATGTGATTCTGTCTTCAAGCCATGAACTTTAAAGTTTTTAGTGTAAAGTGGGTAAGCTTAGAGTCAGCTCCTCTAACTCTGAGTACATGGTTCAAACTCTCTGAATTATGGGCTAATCGTTGCCTCAAGGGATAGATTAAGTAGTTGTGGGTGTAGTTCAGGAGTGATGGTGGGATAGAGTGTGAAAAAGAGAGACATATTAGGGCTGCATATTATTTGCATGCTTTTAGATATGTCACAGAGATCAGACCTTGGACAGACCCAGACCTTCTAGGAAGACCTAAATATGCCTTTTAACCTCTTAGACAGAAGGTTTTCTGGGCTTCCAAGTATTGCAAAGAGGCATAGTTTCCCCAAATGTTATATACTATGGGGCAACCTCAATTGTAAGGCAAGCCCCCTCTTTCTCAGACTTTCTCTGTTACTGTGAAAACATACTTCTTTTCACAGTAACAGACTTCTCTCCTTTTTTGTGCAATGTCATAGGTGTAGTTATGTCAGAAAAACACGGGGGTTTGGTCAGTATTCCCAATCTGATCAATGGCTGAGTGTTCTTTCCACAAATGAATCACATATTCCTGAAAAGACAGCAGCTTCTCTCCAAAGTCTGAGGGCAGGTGCTGGGCAAGGCTGATTTTGCACCGTAATGCAAAGCCGTAACAGCGCATCTTCCTTCTGCACAAGCCGATACTGACTTTAAACTCGGTGACGGGTATGTTTAACTCCTTGACAATGTTCAAAGCTTTCATTTGGATGATTGTTCTGGTAATAGGCATGCCCTGTTGCTTTTTTCAATAACAAAGTCTGAAGTCTCCCCTCAATTTCTTGGAAGCAGCCGATCGAAGAGCTGTGAAAAGCTATTCTTTTACTGTTAGCATTTTAGATGGTCTTTTTGGACTCACCATCTCTTCACATTACTCTCTGTAACTCCATATTTGTTGGTAGCCTGACAGTTGTTTGACACCACTTGCGAATTAACCACCATTATCTTAAAATTTGCATCATAAATCTGCCTCAGTTTTCTGTTAACTTACTACACTTTTGACCTTCTTTGCTCAGAACAATCACCACATAGCTCCATTTTCATTTCCTCTCAAGGTTTCCTTGCTGTGAATAACAGAAGACCCCCGCCAAAAAAATGTCACCGGTATTACAAAACGTTGGAGCCCCTGTGGCAGTTGTGTAGTGACTCCAGACAGCTATCAGCCTGTTTTAACAGTTAAGCACCAATAATAAAGCAAGCCAACTTTTTCATATTATTTATAATTTAAAAAAACATCTCCTATATTCAGGTCAATACGTACTTCTGAAGGACATTAAGCTTGCTTGTTACACCTCTTGCATATATATTTAAGGGTTAGAGTTAGAAAACCCATTTAATTTCTTGTATTTAATCATAATACGAACTTAATACCCACCATTAGGATTGTCCCAGTATACAAGCAATTGCCTTGACTTGTGCATTTAGAGATGTATTTGGAAATTTACAATTATGATACACTAATTTGCTCTCATATGGTGAACTTGTATTACTTGCACATTAAGAAAATTGGACATATAAACAATTTAAGCCATTAACTGGAAAGAGTTCCTGCAGACCATGTTTTTCACCTGCTTAGAGTCCGGGCACTTAGCAATTTATGGATAAAGGCCTTTTCTTCTTTGAAATGAATAAGCCGATAAATTGTGTTTATTATGCCATTTTCTGTGCTTCACAAAGAGACCAGATTTGGATCCTTTTAGAGTCATTGCACTCATGGGGCATACAAATCAAGTTAGTAACCTTTTCTATCGCAAAAAGGAAGAGAAATGTGAATACAAGCTTTAACCAACATTAAAAAATACAGTGTTCCATAATTTTATTTTGCAACCAGTGTCAGGTGTACAGATCTATGTGCAGGTTTGTGATGCTTCTCTCCCTCTCTCTCTCTCCAGGGTGCGACTAGCAGGCTGCAGTCACAAGTGTTCATAATCCGCTGCAATTAAGAAGAGTATAAAAGGGGGCAGGTGTCAAGGGGAAAGTGTCAGAGCATTTGCTCATCCAGAGCAGCAGCCTGACTAGATCCCTGTCCCTGTGATCCTTGCTTTGCTACCTAGCCTGTTTTTGTAACTAACCCATGTGTTTCCCCTAGTGATGGTGAGATGAGGCCTCATGAGGGATTGAACCACTTGAGCCAATTGCTTCAGCAAAGGGTTCATTTCACGAAGCTTCATTTGCACATGAATCCACTCACTGGCCGAGCGCATAATCAGTCAGCATTATAATTGTAATGATCTCAGCACTAGTGCTGGTCTGATCCTTCACCTGACACACCTCTGCAGCTCTGCCTCACTCTCATCATCCCTCATTAGTTCCACCTGCTCCACCTGCTATTTAACCAGCCTTCAGCCCAGACACTAGTGCCAGATCATTCTGAACAACCGGTTAGACTAACCCAGTGTTCTGTTCCTGACTTCCTGCCTGATCTGATTGCCTGCCAGTTTTGTCTGTCTGTACCTGCCTTCTGTTACCTGAGCCTGCCTGTTCCCATTCTGATCTGATCGTAAGCCTGCCCGTCACCGTCACCTGTGCCTCGACTCTGTCTTGGATTTCCCCCTGGATTCTCATTGGACCTCGGATCACTCCGTTCTGACTCTGGAACTCACCCTGAACTACGGATTCTGGAAATCCCCCCTGTACCTTCTGCCTGTCATTGTCTTATCAATGCTGACCCTCTGCCTGTCCCCTGACCACCGAACACCAGCTAGTGCCCATCTCAGGGTTTCCCTGATCAGAGTGAGTAGCATTAGTGCACCGACCAACCTGTTGGAGCCGGTACTCACGGTTCCCACCAGACTACTGATTATGCGAAGGTTAGTAACCTTAACTCCTGTAATTTACTCATCCCGTAAAAGTTAGTGGGGTCACTAACCAGCTGTTCCTTCATCCAGAGGTTCCTGCCTTAGGCGCTGACCATAGTCCCGCAACCTGCGACAGTTTACCTTTTAATACACTGACTGAAATCGTTCACCATTTGGCTGGTCTGAATTCTAGGTCCTCTGTTTCTGAAAGTTACAATAATCTGTGATGTTTTTCTCTCTTACCATGCTTTAGGACCATTGGAAATAATCATTGATAAGATATACCCATGTATTTCTCTTATAATATCAAATGTGTTTAGTAAAATATAAATAATACAAACATGTTTTGTGTGTTTTTCTGTCACTTTAGTGAAATGGAATGGACCTAAATAGTTACAGTGCTTTTGGAATTTGGAAGAGGGCTCTGGTTATGCTTGTGCAACTTGGACAACGATCTCTGGATGGCGTCCTGGAAAAGGTGTCATCTGGGGATTCAGTGGTTTCAGTTGGACTTCAATGGCTATGTGGGCAACAACAAAGTTACCTGGGGGTTGTTATTGTGAGTCATGGTCTCCCTGAATGGAACACAAGCAATATTTTGTTGTTGGCATGAAATGTCCACAACAAACATCACCTTTGAGCACAAGGTGGTCCAAAAGTGTACTCGGTACCAAAGGTTGATGATCAATTTTTGTATCATCAGACTTGAGACGTCACATCTTGGACACTCACGTGAGGAGGAGGAGGAGGGAGGTTTCAACTGATCACCACCTGGTATTAGCTTGGATCTGGTGGTGAGGGAGGCTGTTGGACAGACCTGGTAAACCCAATTGAGTGGTGAAGGTTAGCTGGAACAATCTGGCTGAGGAACCTGTATTACTGATTTTTAACTCGCTGTGTATCCCCTGGAAACCCCCCTGTCCACAGAACTCGCTGAAGGAATTATATATCCCATCTGGTCTGGTAACGGCTTGGGATTCACCCCAAATGAGCTGGTATATGTTGCTGGGGAAAGGAATATCTGGGTTTCCCTTCTGGACATATTGCCCTTGCGTCAGGACTCCAGATAGTCAGATTATAATGGATGAAACGGAACCCCAAAACACAAGTTTGTTTTTTAACTTCCAGTTAAAATGCTTTAGTTAAGAAACCCTTTACCTAAGTAAAAATTTAAATAGGAAAATTTATAAAATACAAAAAAATTAACAAAACTGAAACAATAAGCGATGGAAACAATGCCGTGGCAACACAGTTCAGTGTGAATATGTATGTTTAAGAACCAAGGATTATAATGAGAAATTGGGAATGAGGCCAACTTAGTTTTGAAGGCCAACAAGGAGCAACAATTATGTAAATAGTGCAAAGAAGAAAAATTCTATTTTGAAAATGTATTGCTTTAAAATTACTTTTCTGTATTCGAAATCAATACCATTTTGGTTACTTGAGTCTTAATGTTGCATAGACTAGCCATCACAGTGACTAATAGAATGCAGTGATGTGGATTCAGTGATCATCTAAGATGATGGTAAAAAACGGATATGAACCCATAAATAGGCATACGGACAGAAGGCGAGATGATGTCTCCCGGTTAGCATGTCAACTAACAGCAAAGAAAACGTTACTCCTGCTCTATTTAGCAACACTTCTAAGACCTACATATGCTATTAAGTACAATTAATACAAACATTGATGTGTATGAGCGCTGGCGGTGTGATCCAACTAATGACACCACAAACAAAGTAATTTGTGTAGAATACACAGCACAACTGAAAAAAATTGAGTGATTAAATTAACTAATGGTTTCCATTGTCATAGCATTAGTAGAGATTATATATTTAGCATTATTAGCTGAAAAACTAAGACACACTAACACGTTTAGAAGTACTCTATGGAAATATTTTATGTCGGTTAGTAGGAGGAGATGAAGTGAAAACATTGATAAAATAGAACAAGCTCACACTACAGGACTACCAGTGCTCTAACAACTCATTGTGATAGTTTGAATCACCAATAGCCTCAGCTCTAGTCCTGCTCTAGCCCCACAAAGTTTAAGCATCAAAACAAAGAAAAACACAAAGAAATAAAATTTCACAGCATCTCCTTGTGAAACAATGAAGAATGGTCCAAGATCCAGTGACCACAGAGTTGACTGACGAGAGTACCTTTAAACTAAGTTTCTCTGTCCAGACATATACATGTTGAGTTTCGCAGGTCAGATGAACAGACTTTGCAGCTGCTCTCGGTCTAGCGGCATTGGTGGGCATCTGCTCAGACTGGATCTTGTGTCAGGCTTGCAGAGCCATGGTTTCAAATGTAGTTATCCACACAGCAGTGGGGGAAAAACACTTTGTCGACTTAGAGACACATTTCCTCAAGTGGAAAATGCACATAGTTGTGCAAAAATAGGTTTTGTTTGACAAAAAAATTAAAATAAGACTGCAAATAGCCAATTACAATCAAATCCAGTAACTCTGATCAAAATTACCAAGTCAGGGCGACACCTGATTATCAGGAAATAACAGCCAAGCAACTCTTAGTCTCTATTAATAATGTTTTATGACTACATGCGTGGTGAGGTGTGGTATCATAGAATAGATGTTCTGTCAAGCCCCCCACACATGTACAGAATAAAAGCAAACAACTTCCCTTCAGAATCAATAATTTATTATCAAAAGCCTTCAGCTACAAGTTAAAATACTTCAGTAAAAAACTCTAAAAAGGATTAGTGAAAATAATACATTTTGGGTACACAAAGGTCTGACAGTATCTATTTTGGATCCAAGGCTTCTCTGAAGTTGCACTCTTTTACTCGGCCAGTGAGATCAAGATATTCATGCACCTTTTTCCCCTATGTTCCTCATAGCTGCATGATGTCATGAGCATTCCAGCTGTGAAACTTCTCCTTCCTGGGATCTGTCATGAAACTGGGTCAATGCTGTGCAATCTGGAATTTAGTGTTTTACCAGTCTCTTTTGTTTTCTCTGTGTAGCATATTCCCTTTTCCCTCCTATGGCACGGCCAACAATGTGTGAACCATGAAAAAGTGTTCAAGTAACAGGGATAACCACAGCTTTCAGAGGATTGGGAAGCAATGCCCATCTAGAGTTCATAATAGGCTCAACATACTGTGATTGAAATTTGTAACCCAACTTCTGGATACCTCTGTGTGATTGGTCCATCTGCTCTTAAAAAATGTTTTGCTTCACAATCCTTTGACATAGCTTAGGTTAACCTCGATGTACATTTTTCTACGACATTTTTTATTCCTCTAAACTTTCTTGGATACAGTACTCTGTGAAGAGAAAGCTTTTTAATCAGTTACCTTTTTTGGACTATAATGTGCCTGTTAGACAACTATCAACTGTCTTCCTCAAGTTAGGATAGACTATATCCCAAATTATATGTAAAAGAAAAAAAAATATATTTTTATTGGTCATAAGTGATTTTTTTGAGAAAGTTTTTTTGTTTTTGTTTTATTTAGCTTTAAAGAAAGACATTCTCATATTCTTTTTTCTCTGAGAGGAAGGTGCACTGTGCCGGCCCAGTATTTTTTTACCCCAAACTTTATATTTTGTTGATGCATCATTATTTAACAACCGTAACTATGTTAAACAATGGTCCAGCTTTCTTGGTTTTAGTTAGCTTAAAATAAACATTTTGTTGTATTATATTCTTTTTTTTCTGCGAGTGAGTTGTACTGTACCTGCCCAGCATTTTTCCCCCCAAACTTTATATCTTTTGGTGTATCAGTATTTAACAACTGTAACTATGTGAAACAGCGGTCCAGCATTTTGTCTTTTCAAACGAGTCAAAGCAGGAGAAATTAGTCAGGGAGCTGAGCTTTTGCAGGGATTTTTCTTTTGCTTTCCTTGTCCTACAATACAACCGTTTCACAGACATCAGAAGACTGAAAATGCCATGCTAACTCATGCTCGAGTGAGGACGGGTAGGGGTTTTGTTTTAACCAATACAGAGGGGAGGGAGGACGGCAAAGTCACGGGAGATTTACGAGCCGGTGTTCACTGCTCTTTAAAAGGATGCAAAAGGGAGGGCGCTTAATGATTTATTGCTTCGTGCCACCTTGGAAATCAAAATGGATTTTAGAATCGGCTCAACTCTTAAATCCAGACCTGGAGGAATAAGATTTATGAGGGCGACATCAAGAGCCCTTTCTGTTCCGCTGTGTGTCTTAGCGAGCAAGTGTGAAACAGCATTTGGGCATCATTAGGCACATTCACATTATGTACAACGTAGTACCTTTCTCCTTATATGGTGCTACATGAAATCTGGTTTTGACTACCATTGTCTGGCTGTCCTGTTACTGCTGTTTAAACAGGATGGATAACATCAATTATAGGCTGCTGTTTATATAAAGCTTTTGTACAAGCTCGTAGCAGATAGCACACCACTCCTACCATAGCGCCTATGCATGACTCGTCTCCCTCTCTACTGCACTCTTTTCTGCACTCCCCTCTGTGCCTGCCTCTCTATTTCTACACTGTCACCCACCTCTAACAGAACCTGACTAGTGGTCTTCCTTCTAAGTAGCTTATTGTTAGTTGTGATATTGACTGCCTTGTTATATCTTCAATTGTAAGTCGCTTTGGATCAAACATCTGCCAAATGCATACACAGAATACTAAACACAGTGATGACAACAGGCTGTGTTGGTCAAGGTTGGCTGCACTGAAAGCATTTTACATTATATCCCCACGTATGCGTTTGATGTTACGATCTGTAAAACCTGGAACAAACTACCTCTTCCTAACGACACAGGACGTCTAAAGGCAAACTTAAAGGAAAAGAAGAAAACTGCCTCTCATAAAGATTTAAGCTTCACTTAATCACCGGGAATTTTGTCCAGGAAGTGTAAAATATTGATATGTGGAGAGCATTTTTCTCACCATTTGGAGTAAACATCCTCCTGCTGGGGTTCAGACATTCACTTCAAAACAAAACGTAGGCAGGAAATTGTTCCTGAAAACAAGGACTCTCAGCAAACAGTCAAGTGTTTGCTGGGTCCCTGTTATTGATCAAAAACTCTGTCAACCCCCTGCAGATAAAATGCTCTCTTTTTTGTTTGCACCAGAACTGAAACTGTTATTTCACCTTGAAGGACACACACCCCCGTGGTCCTCCCACACAGGTGTTTTCACAGCTCCTGTCTGATTGTGGCATTTTCTCAAAACTAAGTGAATGTGTGTGCCCACTGCACACTCTGATTGACACTTCCTTCTAACTCGCTTACGCTTTTTACAAAAGAGCAATTACCAGATCAAGATTCTTCCCTGTGGGCAATTCGGAATGTTCACATTACCCCTTGTAGTTTCAGCAACCATAAAATCTGAGCAGAGGTCTCAAGAGCTATCATATTTTAGCATCTGTGTAGATTTCCAGGAGTAGCATGAAGCCTAATTAAGGAGTTTGTCTTGCAATTGGCGGGTTGCCGGTTCGATCCCCTGCACTGACTGTCTCTGTCGTTGTGTCCTTGGGCAAGACACTTCACCCGCATTGCCTGCTGACGGTGGTCAGAGGGCCCGGTGGCGCCGGTGCATGGCAGCCTCGCCTCTGTCAGTCTGCCCCAGGGCAGCTGTGGCTACTAACATAGCTCACCACCGTCAGGGTGTGAATGTGTGTGTGAATGGGTGAATGACTGAACTGTAGTGTGAAGCGCTTTGGAGGTCGTCAAGACTAGTTAAAGCGCTATACAAGTACAAGCCATTTACCATAGCGGTCTAGCTTCAGTTAGTCAACTGGATTTTTCAGTTACAAACATACCTTCTTTACACTTGACAGCATTTAGAAATGAAATAAACTTACGGATAATGACACCGTTGTGGTCGACACTTTCATTGTAGGTTCCAGTTTTCTTTTTTATCCTTTTGTTTTAAAACCACGACCTGAATTACCATACAGGAAACAGTCTTTAAATCCCCATAAACTCTTGTGTGTTTCTCGTCCTTCGGGAGTGAGTAGAAACGTCATGCATTTTTGACCTCCCTCTGACACATCCGCTCCTCGTTTTAGTCACTGCTGTGAAGTTAGTTTGGGGTTGAATATGGGATATTTGTGCTCTGCGGCTTCTGTAGTGACAGCCTCCTGATACAGGGAGGCTTATCTGGGGCTGTTGTTACACAGTGATCAGCTGGGTGAGAAAAGGAGGAGGGAATGCGTTTTGCTTGACAGTGTGCTATGAATTGGAGAATATTCAATTCAATTTATATAGCATCAATTTATGAAACATGTCATCTCAAGGCACTTTACAAAGCCAAATTAAATCATATTATACAGATTCAGTCAGATTATACAGATTGGTCAAAAATGTCCTATATAAGGGAACCAGTTGATTGCATCAAAGTCCCGACAAGCAGCATTCACTCCTGGAGAAGCGTAGAGCTACAGAGAGAGTTGTCTGCATTGTCCATGGCTTTGCAGCAATCCCTCATACTGAGAAAGCATGAAGCGACAGTGGAAAGAAAAACCACCCATTAGGGGGAAGGAAAACCTCCAGCAGAACCGGGCTCAGTATGAACGGTCATCTGCCTCGACCGACTGGGGGTTACAGAAGGCAAGGCAAGGCAAGGCAAATTTATTTATATAGCACAATTCAGTACAAGACAATACAAAGTGCTTTACATGATTAAGATATACCAAAATAATAAAATGTAGATAGAAAATAGAATAAAAGCAAGTAGGGATAGAATGTAGTAACAAAAAAGAACATTAAAAACAGTAAAACTGTTTAACTAGAACAGTCAAAGGCAATTTTAAACAGATGTGTTTTTAATCTTGATTTAAAAGAACTCAGGCTTTCCGCACTTTTACAGTTTTCTGGAAGTATGTTCCAGATAAACGGAGCATAGGAACTACATGCTGCTTCTCCATGTTTAGTTCTGGTTCTAGGTATGTGGAGTAGACTGGAGCCAGAAGACCTTAGTGGTCTGGATGGTTGATACACTGATAACAAGTCTGTGATGTATTTAGGGGCTAAGCCATTTAAGGATTTATAGACTAACAGAAGTATTTTAAAGTCTATTCTCTGAGATACAGGGAGCCAGTGTAAGGACTTTAGAACTGGGGTTATGTGCTCTACTTTCTTAGTCTTAGTGAGGACGCGGGCAGCAGCGTTCTGGATCAGCTGCAGCTGTCTGATCCACTTTTTAGGCAGACCTGTGAAAACACCTTTGCAGTAATCAATTCTACTAAATATAAACGCATGGATTAGTTTTTCCAGATCCTGCTGAGACATCAGTCCTTTAATCCTAGAAATGTTCTTCAGGTGATAGAAAGCTGACCTTGTAATTGTCTTTAGATGCTTTTGAAGGTTCAGGTCTGAGTCCATCACCACTCCCAGATTTCGGGCCTGATTGGTGGTTTTTAGCTGAAGCGACTCAAGCTGTGTGCTAACTTTTGATCTTTCCTCTATTGGTCCAAATATTATTACTTCAGTTTTGTTTTTATTCAATTGGAGAAGACAGCAGAGACACAACAAGACAGAAAAAAAGCACAGAAGCACACATTGATCCAGTAATCTGTAATCTGAATAGGAATTACATAGACAGACAACCAACGTAGAAAGACAACCAATTTTCTGATCTGACCATTTTAACAAAGCTGACTACCCCTGAGCAAGTCCTTTGGGAATCAATTTAAACATTAACACAGCCGCATTAGTGCACAACAGACCATATTATACCCCCAAAACCTCAGAAAAATTCAATTTGTTGTCATTGCCCCTTTAAAACAAAGAATGTGTTTGTTATAGCTCATGTTGTGGGTATGAACATATAATAAAAATAAAATAAAATGCATTTCAACTTTTAAGATGACAACCAATTTATTTGTTAATACATTTAGAGTTAAGCATTTAAACACTAATGTGATTTGTAAAATATATATTACATATGTAAAACCAAAAAAGAGAAAGCATAACTGGTGCAGTATTAGAGCATTATTTATTCCAGGACCACCACTGCAAGTCACTGGATATAAAAGCTTTCAGAAATAGATACTGGAAAGAGAACTGAATGTTCAAGTATTGACCTACACTGATTAAATGAATAACTTTTATCGAAAGTTTACCAAACTCTCAGGTGTTGAAAGAAAGGAGATTTTTAATGTTGAATTATAACACTTAAAATAATCCAAGAGGGAAAGTTTGGGAGAAAAAATGGAGAGTGAAGCTTAGGTTCAAAACTATTTTGATCTGTCAGCTTTGAAACAGCCGAGCAGCCAAGGATAAAACCAGAAAGTGCCTTACTGGGTCGGGTGAGACTGTTAATTGTCTCGGCACCAACTTACACGTTTGTTTCAGAATTCCATCACCTCTTTCTCTTTGCTTGCTGGAGGGAAGTGAGTTTTTCTCCTCCTCCCTAACACTAGTTTTTGGATATTCAAAGGTTCCTCGTTTTGGATTAAGAACAAACTTGTATGCCTAAACAAAGGAATGGAATAAAAACAAACAAAACAGAACTCTTGCAGGAAATGCACACAAGAACAGTCAAGCAGTGCACGGTCTACGATGCAAGAAAAACCATCTGTCAGAACCAAATCTCATCAGGGTGATCAGTCCTGGCTTTGACACTTCTGGGCAAAACAGTTTGCTGGGCCTGTAGTGTAACATGGAGTCACTCTACTGAAAAAAAAAAGACCAGTTTGCATTCAGAGTTCAACACATGAATCAATATTTAAAGTTATGACCAATTAAAATCCAAACATCCAAGTTAGGAATTTTACATACTTTTATATAGCACATATTCTTACATAGCATTTTGACAAATGCATTCAGATAAGCTTCTTCTGATCATAAAAAACTGAAGGTTTTAAAAACATTGAGATTTTTGAGATCCAATGGCATTTCTGTGGATAAGAAGTTGAGAATAGATCTAACAGTTTTTGAAATATTCTTAAGTGACCTAGAGAAAAGTGGTTGTTTTAATTAAATCAGGGGTGTCAAACATACGGCCCGCGGGCCGGTTTCGGCCGGCTGGACAATTTAGTCCGGCCCGGTGGCTAAATGCATTATCATTATTAAAAAAATAAATAAAAAATTTTTTTTTTTTTTTTTCAGTGTCCTGTCTTACAATGTGGCAATAAGAATTATTGTTATAATGCCAAAAAGAGCTCATCAGATTTGACTTTCACAAGTGGAGCAGTACTGCTTTTGCCAACGTGCTCTGCTTGATTTATGAATGTGAATAGTTTTACTATGATTCATGCGGGGAATATCTCAAATGATATAGACACTACAATGGGAAAGTAGGAGAGCAAAGAAAGAACAAGAATAAAAAAAGAAAAGGTGAAAGAAAGAGGAAATAAAAGGAAGAGAATGATAAAACAATTATTGAAAAAAAAAAATTACTTCGTTTAATTGAAAATCTACAGTTCCTATATTGTCCACGAGGGGCGCTGTGTTTTAATTAGCAGATTAAGCTTCAGGTGTGGAAAAATTTAAGTCATTTCTTAATTTTTATCTGTTTGATGTATTTTGTCATGTAGGACAATGTTTTTAAGTTCCAAAAAATGTGAATAAATGTTTTTCAACATTGTATAATCACTGTGATCGGTTCTTATGCATAATGCACAAGTAAATGTTTAACTGAGTAAAAGTATTGTTGAAATTGCACATACTTTTCTTAAAAATGCTGAGGTTATTCATAATATATTGTGTAAAAGTGAAATTAATTTAACATAAAAATCAACAACAAGTCCACATTTATTAGTTCTATTTAATCTTGCAATGAGTTTACTCATGTGGCCCTCTTGAGATCAGATTAAGCTGTATGCGGCCCCTCAACCAAACTGAGTTTGACACCCCTGAATTAAATGTTTGGGGAGTTCAGTGTACTGTAGGTACATAGATATGACCAGAATCGAAGGTAGTCCAGTAAGAAAGCCCTAATTCACTTTTTTTTTATTAAGTTTACATGTTTGTAAAATAAATGTTACAAAGCAATATCAATTTCCCTCACATAACTACTTTTACAGTTCTTAACAAACCTAATTTGTGTCCATCCTTTTTTAATTACTTCTTTACTTATTACTTTGTAACTCCTTCACATGATGCTAGCCAAACGCTCACACACAGAATGAGCAGATGTCTCACAGTACATCATTATTCCCTTGATTTGCTGTCTTCTGTTGCCGCTGCTAAATCTAAGTCTAGTTCAAAGCTGGGCATTTGTTTTTCACTTGAAGAGCAAACACACTAAACATCATGTGCCATCTGTAACTGAGGAACGGAAGTTTCAAAGGACTGAAAACTGTGACTTTTGTGTTTTTTGTCATTTTTAATTACAATAGAAAGAAGAATCCTCAACCATAGCCTGATGCTAATGTCTTCAAAGTCATTATTTGTAACTGCATGCTGGCAACCAAAGAGTGGTGTTGTACTGATTAGGAAAAGTCAGAAAGTGATTATTTTTGTACTGATGCAACATAAAATCAGAAATATTTTTTTTTAAAGAATCTTTTCTTAGGCTTCATCTGAATCCAGCAAAAAAACAGAACTTAAAACGTGAGCCTATTTTTGTAAACTCTGAAGAAAACAGATAAAACTATACTTTAGAATTTGTATCAAAATTGTCAATTAAAGTTCCTCATAAATCCCAGTACTGGGGGCTCACAGTGGGTTTTTTTTTTTTCTGAAATTGTCCTCAAAATAACAAATAAATCCAATGACATTTACTTCAGCAGCTGTAAACCACATTTAAACATAGCCGTTTGGAATCAACTGGAATGTCAAGTTGTTTGAAAAATATAATTGTCAATGTAATGATTATTTATGCACTTTGCAGTTGCTGAAAGGTTATGTTCCTCCCCCAGTACTAGGGGCTGGAGTCAAGCTGGGCCCCAAGAACAACAGTTTAACTTTTCCCCATGTTTTTATGTCAGGTCCACATATTTTATTGCGATTCACGTGACCGACACAAAGAAATGCATAATTGTGAAGTGAAGAAGGAACAGGAATAAAAACAGTGTATAAAAATCTTGTATGTGTTTATATTCACTCGCCTTGAATCAATACTTTGTGGAACCAGCTTATGCTGCAATTTGAGGTGAAAACCTTTTGGGTATGTCTGAAAGCTTTTTCTATTCCTCATTATAGAATAATGCAAGCTCAGTGAGACTTGGATGGAAAGCACCTGTGAACAGCATTTTTTAAGTTTTGCCATATATTCTCAGTTGGATGTAGGTCTGTGCTTTGCCTGAACCACTGTAATAGCACTGAGTGTAGGGTGGTTCTTTTGATGGAAGGGGAACCTGCACCACAGTTTCAGTTTTTTTTTGCAGACATTAACAGCTAAAAATATTTAAAAAGTATATATCTGTCAGTTGTGGCCTGAGCAAGTTTCATATAGCTTTTTTTGCATGTACAGTGCCTTGGAAAACTATTCACCCTCTGTGGCATTTTACCTATTTTACAATAATATGACAATTGCCATTGCAAATATATTCTTCCATCTGAACTGTGGATCTCGGCACCCTTTCAATCATTACTAGGGGCCACTTGGCTGGTTCACTGATTAGAGTTTTCACAACTTTTTCCTATTCATGTCTGGTGTTTCCTTGGCGTTCACCATGCTGTTTGCTAATGTTCTCTAGCAAACGTCTGGCTCTTTTACAGAATAACACCATTAAACTGATATTGAATTCTACAAAGATGGACTATATTTACCAATTAGAGTCAAATTTCTTGTTGTACAGTTGTGGTCAAAAGTGTACATACACTTGTAAAAAAATCATAATGTTATGGCTGTCTTGAGTCTTCAATAAGTTCTACAACTCTTATTTTTCTGTGATAGAGTGATCGGAACACATACATGTTTGTCACAAAAAACAGTCATAAAGTTTGGTTCTTTCATAAATTTATTATGGGTCTGCTGAAAATGTCACCAAATCTGCTGGGTCAAAAATATACATACAGCAACATTAGTATTTGGTTACATGTCCCTTGGCCATTTTCACGGCAACTAGGCGCTTTTGGTAGCCATCCACAAGGTCCTGGCAAGCTTCAGGTCGAATGTTTGACCACTCTTCTTGACAGAATTGGTGCAGTTCAGCTAAATGTGATGGTTTTCTTGCATGAACCTGTTTCTTTAGCACTGTCCACATGTTCTCAATGGGGTTTAAGTCAGGACTTTGGGAAGTCCATTCTAAAACCTTAATTCTAGCCTGGTTTAGCCATTCCTTTACCACTTTTGATGTGTGTTTTGGGTCATTGTCTTGTTGGAACACCCAACTGCGCCCAAGACCCAACCTTCGGGCTGATGGTTTTAAGTTTTCCTGCAGAATTTGGAGGTAATCCTCCTTCTTCATTATCCCATTTACTTTCTGCAAAGAACCAGTTCCACTGGCAGCAAAACATCCCCAGAGCATAATACTACCACCACCATGCTTGACAGTAGGCATGGTGTTCCTGGGATTAAAGGCCTCACCTTTTCTCCTCCAAACATATTGCTGGGTGTTGTGGCCAAACAGCTCAATTTTTGTTTCGTCTGACCAGAGAACTTTCCTCCAGAAGGTTTTATCTTTGTCCATGTGATCAGCAGCAAACTTCAGCCGAGTCATAAGGTGCCTTTTCTGGAGCAAGGGCTTCTTTCTTGCACGGCAGCCTCTCAGTCCATGCCGATGTAAAACACGCTTGACTGTGGAGACTGACACCTGTGTTCCATCAGCTTCCAAATCCTTGCAGACCTGCTTCTTGGTGATTCTTGGTTGACTCTTGACCATCCTGACCAATCTCCTCTCGGCAGCATGTGATAGCTTGCGTTTTCTTCCTGATCGTGGCAGTGACACAACTGTTCCATGCACTTTATACTTGCGTATAATTGTCTGCACAGTTGCTCTTGGGACCTGTAGCTGCTTTGAAATGGCTCCAAGTGACTTCCCTGACTTGTTCAAGTCAATAATTCGCTTTTTCAGATCCACACTGAATTCCTTTGACTTTCCCATTGTAGCTTTTGTAGCTGAGTCTAATCACTGGGTCAAATGAGCCCTATTTAAATGGGCTCATGAGAAGTCAACAGCTGTAGTCAATCAGAATCACTTAGAAGAAGTGAAGAGGCCATGACATGAAGCTAATTTGATTGACACAACTCGCTACATCACCAAAGTTGACAAATTTTGTTGCTGTATGTATATTTTTGACCCAGCAGATTTGGTGACATTTTCAGCAGACCCATAATAAATTTATGAAAGAACCAAACTTTATGACTGTTTTTTGTGACAAACATGTATGTGTTCCGATCACTCTATCACAGAAAAATAAGAGTTGTAGAACTTATTGAAGACTCAAGACAGCCATAACATTATGATTTTTTTACAAGTGTATGTACACTTTTGACCACAACTGTATGCACCAACTTGGTGATTAAATTGATTTGGATTCTAGGTGACTCCTGAGGGCAATTAGTTGTACTGGATTTTAATCAGGAGTATCCAATTGAAATTAGCTGAATAGCAAAAAAAAAAAAAAAAAGAATCAGAACTGTATTTGTAAAATTTAAAGCTGTGCATCATTTTACTTCCTATTCACAAATATGTTATACTTTGTGTTGCTCAGTAACGTAACATCTCAAGAACATACAATTGAGTTTGTTGTTGACAAAATGGGAGAAAAGTTTAAAGGCCATGAATATTCCTGCAAAATACTGCCAAGAAAGTTTGTTTATGAGGCTCACTGAGCTCAGTTGATTTTTATACTAAATTATGGTGGTAAAATAAAATCAACACCTCCAATTTAAAACAGAAATAAAAGGTGATAGATGAGCACTGTTAAAAGCTTCAACCAAATAACAGTACTCTGAGGAGTGTGGTTGAGCTGAGTCACCAGCATGCAGTAACTCCAAATGAGGTTGTCTTACTTTATGACACAAGAGGCGAACAGAATCTAATTTCTTAGTTTGGTTTATTGAGCCTCATCTGTCCGTAAATATGGCCACAACAAAATGATGTTAGTGTTTCCTTTTAATTAGCTCATTGTGGATACACCTCTTTATCACAGAGTTGTAAGGCCACATGAGGAGAAACAGCAGGACGGTTAGTGGATCCCACCACCATCCCTCCAATCCCCATCCACTGTTTCATCACCTCCATTCTTCCCGCCATCCATCTTCTCAGAGCTCTGCCCTCTCAGGGGGAACTGGAAGACTTATGATGATGTTTGAAAATGTCCTCCTTAATTCACTGAATGTGAGGGGGGGAAACAACATGATCACCATTTTTGCAATTACCTGTGCACTTGCCTCAGAGCAAATGAAACTTAATGGTGTGATATCCTTATGAGGGATATTAAAGAGCTCACAAGCAAACCATGATGCTAAAGGGCCATTAGTTTTTTTTTTTTTTTTTTTTTTTACATTTCATAAATAATTTTTGAAGGTTTAAGGAATAGAAGATTTAAGAATATTCTGTAATTCTTGACATCTTTATTGGTGGTATTGCATTTTAGTAAGGTAATCACGTAGCAAAATGTTCAATACACAACATAATTATATATATATATTTTAGAAAGCATAGCTCCCTTAAGATGCATTTTAGCTTATAAAGAAAAATCTTACAGAAGACAGAAAAATAATATTGTTAAACATTGGATATATGCCACTGTTACTGTAAAAACATTGAATAAAAATAATCTAAATTAGTTTGCTTCAAACTTCAGACAGTTGTGTTCCACTGTATACGTCTACACTTCTGATTTAGAACAATGAGGAATAACATGACAAATAAACTCAATGAATTGTTCTAAATCCTAGTAGGTTTTCTCTAATCTCCACAGGTTTAAAACTATACATATAGGCTAAAATATATTCATGCAACCCCACAAATATTTGTTAAATGTCCCCTTAAAGACTGCAACCCGGACCACACACAACTGTAGTTATCAACAATCTTCTGGAATAAATCTGGCTCATATTTGACAAAACTTTTCTTGGCAGAAGTGGTTGATTTCATTAAAACGGGCCTGTTTGCTAGCTCAGGCACAGCTTTTAAGTGTAGACCACAAAATTCAGTGATTCTCCTGTTGGAAAAGTTTCAACATTTTTTGACATTTATGAGTTTATATTTCATGTTATCTTTGTGTTTTTTGGTTTTTACTGTTTTTATCTGTCATTTTGTGTTGCTGTTTAGTAATTGTAATTGTGTTACGGACCAGTTAATTCCTTTAATTTTTCTTATTTTTTTTCTTTCTTACGTTCTGCTCTGTGTATTGGTGTAGATCAGTGTTCCCAATGCTGGTTCTCAATTACCAGTGTCCTGCTTGTTTGAGATGTGTCGCTCTTCCAGCTCACCTAATTCAAATGATTGAAAGACCTCCTCTGTATGCCATTAAGTGTTGCAGAAGTCTCCTAACCCTCCGTTTTTTTAAGTCAGGCATGAGGCACCTAAAGACACCTAAAACATGCAGGACAGGGGTGCCTGAGGACCAGAATTGGAAACCACTGGCTTAGATTATTATTTTAGTAGTTGTCCAATCATGACTAGATGGCCAGTGTAATGTAGAAAAATATGTTGACATGCTGTGGTTTGAATGAATTGTATCTATTACTTTTAATAAGAAGGGCTTATCTTAAACATATTGTCATGTTAATAATAATAATAATAATAATAATAATAATAATAATAATAATAATAATAATAATAATATACATTTTGTTTGTAACACACTTTACATTTAAGAAAAATCTCAAAGTGCTATCAAAAAAGTATCCTAAACCCCTGGTTTTATTATCAGAATTAATACTTCTGTTAAAATTTACTGTTTCCTCATTTTTACATTTCATTCTGCCAATCTAAACTATAAGAGAGACCCAATCTTGTCAGAAGAGAAAGCTACCCAGCAGCAATGTTCTGCAAGAATTGCTCAAAACTTTTTTTTTCAGGAAACAAAAAGCCAAAGGCATCTCAAGGATTCAGAATACCCCACTCCTTAATCAGATCATGCATCTGCAGGTTGCTATGGAACAAGCCCAATACACAATGGTCCCACCACAAAAAAAAAAAAAAAAAAAAAAATTAAATAGAAAAAAACAAGATACATAATCCAAAAGACCAACTGCCTACTCATCGTTTCCACAAACCCCAAAACACAGCATATGTCAGAGCTGTTTTGGTGGAACAAGTAGGTCGAACAAAATGCGAACAAGGTGGTTTTAATTGTTAAGTAAATGTTACTGTTGGATAGAAAAAATGACAAAAAGTATAATGATGCAGGACTGTTATATCTAAGAAATTTTACATGATGTGTTTATTTCTTTGGATCCTTCTTTAATCACCCCCTAAATGTATTTCTAAAGGCAAAACAGCCTAATTTGAGTGATTCTGCAAGACACATCGAAAAATCTCTCTGAGGATGCAGAAATCAGGTTGGCAGTAATGAACTCGTCCCTGTGTTTGTGACTATGATTAAGAATTCCACAGGCAGGAATTTAGCAAAGTCTACAAGCTCCATTAACTCCAACTTCACCACATGTTCTGTTTGTACCTTTCTGCATCCATAATTTACTAATTTTTCCAACATGCTGCATTTCTCCTGCCTTTGGGCACTCACATTCACTTACAGGTGAAGTCTTGTGTGCAAACTTGCAAATTACTTTCTCCCACATGTGCTCGTCTGATTCTTGCTAGCTTTTTATGTATTTATTTTTTATTCATTTGTTTTTTATCCTTGACGATTTTTGCTGTTTTGTGAACTCTATGATCTCCATTCTAATTTCATGATGAAACATTACGATTCAAAACTACTTTCACAGGGTGAACTCATCATCACAAAAAAAGGTGTGCGTACTTAATTGCTTCATACCTCATACTTATAAAGAGAAATTCAGAATAAGGAATATTTTAGAATATTTAGAAGCTGTCAATGGGCGAGAGGCGGGGTACACCCTTGACAGGTCGCCAGTCCATCACAGGGCATCAGAAGATGCATTCTATGTAAATAAAGTACGCTTCTGTGTAATTTTTTTATATCTCAGTATAAATGCAGTTGCTCTGTGAAGGCCTCAAAAGTTTCTTAAAAAAACAAGTGGTCAACGCAACCGTCTACCACAAAGTTATAGATCACTTCATGCTCCCTGCTGCTGACCAACTTTATGGAGATGCAGATTTTATTTTGCAACAGGACTTGGCACCTGCACACAGAGCCAAAGCTACCAGTACCTGGTTTAAGGACCATGGTGTTCCTTGTTCTTAGATGGCCAGCAAACTCGATACGCCAGACCTAACAATACAGAAGAGCTGAAGGCCACTATCAGAACAACCTGGGCTCTCATAACACCTGAGCAGAGCCACAGACAGATCGACTCCATTCCACACCGCAGTGCTGCAGTAATCCAGGGAAAAGGATTGAGTGCTGTACATACTCATAATTTTCATGTTCATATTTTTCAGTTGGCCAATATTTCTGGAAATCCTTTTTTATTTTGTATTGGCCTTAAGTAATATTCTAATTTTCTGAAATACTGAATTTGGGGTTTTGATTAGTTGTCAGTTATAATAATCAAAATTCAAAGTAAGAATACTTGAAAAATATCAGTCTGTGCGTAATGAATAAATATAATATAAGTTTCACTTTTTGCATGTAATTACTGAAAAAAATGGTGACGATCCTTGAAGGTAGCGGATCAACTTTCAGCAGTTAGATACCCAAACTACAAGAGCTAGAAACATTTAAGCAAAATTGTGTGTTATAACAGCCTACTCAAACTCCATATGTATATCCAATATAAAATAAAAGACTGAATTTGATGTCCATAGACATGCTTTGTTAAATTTGGCTGAGTTTAAGCTATGTTGCACAAATTAATGCACAAAGCTGATAGAAACATACTCCTCAGTAGCTGTAATAGCACTGAAATGTGACTCTACAAAGTATTGAGTGAAGGGGTCTGAATGCCATAATTTTCTGATTGTTTTTAAAAAAACAAAAAAACAAACAAAAAACACAACGCTATTTATCATATTACTTCCAAATAACAATTGTGTACAAATATGTGTTGGTTTATCACATAGAATACCAATAAAGCATGTCTTTAACCGGGCGCACTGTAAAACAATTTAATGGGATATGATACTTTTACAAGACATCACACATTTAGTAAGGCACAAATACTTAAAGATCATTCCATGTTCTTATTGATTGTTAATTTACATTTGTTACTTTGAGTACGTATTGCGTATAGAAGAGTTTTCTTTCCTAAAAAAAAGGAATTTGCTGTTATATTTTCTCCGGCTTCAAACCTGGACACCTTCTGTCACAACCATTTCCTGAAATGAGGAAGCAAAGTTTACTTTAAAATATCCCTCAGTAAGCAGTCATCTGTGCCACTCTCTATAACTAGCTATAAGCTTTCTATTCCCAACAAGGGGGGGAAAAAAATCACATGTTACATCAGTTACTCACACAGATGCCAGTGAAGACTATGCCTACAGATATCCTGGAAGGGGAAACAAACAACATGAAGCTAAATTGGATAAAGGGAACAAACCCTAGTCTTTGCTGCAGGGAGTTGAGTGCATCCAGTTGATAACACAATTACACAGAAGAAACATAGCCTGCAAATACAGTCAAACAAAGACATGTTTCCAGGGTAATGTAGAAGGTTGGCACACAGTTGATTGAACCGAAGTTATGATAATTACTGTTTGGACTAAGATCATGCTTGGATCGTAGGAAACAGTCAAACAATAACTCATGCTCCCGTCCCAAACTGAAAACACAGCATGCACATTGCAAAGGATTTTTTCTTTTCACCTGCTTTACCATTCTCCTTGTGTGTCATGGCAAGATAAACTTGGTTCTTTAAAGTGTAACTCACACATGTGGGGGGCATTGGGGTGGCAACATGTAAATGTGATTGTCTGCCTGTGTTTATGTTTTTATCAGGTTGGTTTTGGGCTGCCTCCTCTGCCTGGACATATCAGGTATCCATTAAGCATGGAGCCCATACCCCCTCTCCCCCCCACCCCCGTCCGGCTTCCCTTCTGGTGATTGGCACCTTGACCCGCTGGAATATATTTGGAATATATTTAAAGTATTCCTTTTCTGTGTGGTTTAAAAAAAATTGTTAGATAGCAAACGTCATAAAGACTATCATAAGTCTACAAGTAAAATATACTTTTAAATATCTGAAATAAAACAAATGATTGAAATAATGACTCTCCTGGATTAGAAAATTAATCAGTAACCATAATAGCTCACTTTTCAAGTCATACTGGATAAATAAATGAACAAAAATCTGAAATAATATTGTAAAAAATATTACATTCTTTTCTGTTATAGATATACTCATTTAAGAAACAAATATGTTTATACTCTTTGTTCGTCTTCATCCTCATTTAGTTCTTTAACCTCCTTTTCTGCCCATTCATATTTTGCTGTAGAGCAGTTTTTGGTTACTCACCAAATAAGCAAGTCTTTGCAAGAAGCATCCTTGAAATTATACTGCACAGGCAAAATCCCCATCAGTGACTCAACAGAAAACTAGCTCTCCTCGTTGGTCCACTAGCACTGCATCAGCGAGAAAACCCTCTCTACTTCTGCAATGCATGTGGAAAATGCAAAGACAAACTGAGCAGTCTTTAGTAATATTTGAGTAACACGTTGTTCTTTTAGCCTCCTGGTACATTTGGTTCCAACAAACTCAGTCAACGAACGCAGCCTTTTTATGTTTTTTTTTTCTGTCTCTGTGACCAAAAAGCTCTATGGCACCTTCATCATACACAGAAACACATATGCCATCTTTGCACTCAGTGCATGCCACCTTCCATTTGTCAAAACTGAGATTGTATAAGGGAAATTTCTTTCTCAGTTTCTTTATCAAAGCTCCATTTGAACATAGACATCTTGTAAACAGTGGTACAGCAGTATCAGTGAAAAACCTTTCAAAATGAATGAAAAACATAAATTTTCATCAATCTATGAATCCCCCTCGGATGCCATGGGCAGATGTGAAGAGTGGACATGTCTGGGTTAAATAATACATTTGGTCACCCTATTATGCTTTTTTAATAACAGGTTCAGTTGTTTAAAAGTTTTAATTATTGTTTGGACTGTAGATATGGACAGACTTAGATCTGTTCCTTTTTTTCTTGTGGGCTTTCCTAATGAAGAATGCCATTACTTAAATGGCATTTTTCTTTGTTAATTCCCATTTTGATAAAATGGCTAAGATAAATGGTCCTATAGAGAGGAATGGGGAATTGTATAGAGTGCAGATATATATTACTAAATATGTATGTATATCTAGTCTAGAACACAACCCAAAACAGGCATATCTTTTCTTTCTTCAGATTTCAATCTTTTACAGACATGAAAATTAAAGAAAAATATCATTAGTTTGGATTATTACACAAGAGTGTTATATTGCATTCCAATACAAAAGGGATTTTTAGTACAGAAATGCCAGCTTAGTGACATTGGTTACTAAGTGATATTCATGCATAAAGAGTCCTGCCTATCAATCACTTGATCAGTACTCTTTATGCAATAATAACTATATTGATGTAATATGATATGGAGGTGATCAGCATCTGATCTGCCTCTTGACAATACTCCATAGAGCATCTTTAGGGTTTTGGTCAGGTGAGGCTGTTGACCAGTCAGTTACAGTAAAACCATTGTCATAAAACCAGGAAAGGCAGGTACAAAGCCCTGTTGGAAAATTAAATAGGCATCCATGAAGGCTGTATAGGAAGCATGAAGTGCTATGAGGCCCTTTTCAGGTTAAGCCGGGTTCCGGTGTATCCTTCAAACTTCTCGCTTGGAAAGGTGGTCCCAGTGGTGGCAAAACATTACCATACCATTTAAAACCTGCTCCCACAGTCGGAAAGTTTAAAACCACCCTTGAGGTGGCTTTGTCTGACCATACCTAACCGCCTAACCAGCAACAAACTGGCAGGCTTGCCCATGTGAGCCAATGTAGGACTCAACGCTCCCTCAATGCACATGCATTAACACAACAGCAATGGCAGACTTTATAATTGCAGTTGTGTTTCAGACACTATTCAATTTATTTTGTATTCTACGCCAACATATTTGGCTCCGCTACTGCATTTGTGCAGATCACGTTGTCTCCGGTCCTCACAAACGGCTCTTTTCTCTCACCTGCGTTCATTGTTTCTGCCCTCCTCTTCTTCCTTATTCTTCCTTCTTATTTCCCCAGCAGTGTTACCAAACCACTCGCTTGTGTGATATAGGTATTCCAACACCTATTACAGCTTCTCTGGCTCCATGCGCTTTCATTTATTCAGTTCCGTGTGGAAGCAGCCTATGATTTCCTGGAAGTGGCTATGACCTTTGTGTTGCAAGGACACATTGGACCAACACTAGCACATGGCACGGTCCCTCAAATAATCACTAATTGTGCAAACATCATGCTGCACCTTAACAATCTTGGATTCAGTGCCTCCCCACTCTTCCTCCAGACTCTTGCACCTAGATTTTCAAATAAAATACAAAATTTACTTGGACCTGGAAAGTGGACTTTGAGCCACTGAACCACACAGAACTTTCTCTTATTAATTCAGGTACAACAAGTCTTGTGTTTCCTGTGGTTGATGGATCGCTTAAAAGAAGGAACATGATGGTTTTTGTGAATTGGGCTTATGCAATGTTCAAATGTTTCAGCAAACACAGTATTAACATTTTTATTAGCTCTAAGTCTTAACCATCAAAGTTACCAAGAATGAAATCCCTTGAATATATTAGGCTGTTTGTAATGAATTGATGTATGAGCTTCACCTTTTTCACAGAATTACTGAAGTAAACCTACTTTTTGATGTTATGCTAATTTCCTAAAACAAATGTGTATACTAATTGAAAAAGCTACAGTGTGAGTCCAAATGGCCTTGAGCCCAGCTACAGACAGCAACACTTGCCACTCACTGAGACCACCACAGCTTTTCAAGGCAGACTCTTAGTGAAACACTGAAAACACATGTCTGTAATACAGGTGGAGAAGGGTAAAGAAAAATGTTTTTCTATAACATACATATTTAATACTTATCTAATATTTGTTTTAGCCAAACTTGGCTTTTTTTAAATGCATCCGAGTTAGTTAATATATTGCAGGCGGCAACAAGGGAAGTGGCATCAAAGTTGGCATCATGTTGTTTCGGAGCACTGACCACTGAGCACTTTGGGATGGATTATTTTTCATACAATGAATTTGTAGTCTGCAAGGAAGTTGTAACACTAGGGAAATAATGTTTGCATGTGAAATACAGAAAGACAATAAAGGACAGAGAAAGGGAAGTGTGAAAAATAACTAGATTTTTGATGATTCTGCTCTCCTTATCCTAATTACCTCATTAATTACCCTGGCAGAAGAAATTTAGATAATAGTTAACAAGCACTCATTTGTTAATCTTCAGTTACAATGCAAATGCAAAAAGGTCAACAGTGTTAGTCATTTTAAATAAAACCCATGTACAGATACAAGGCTCTCGGTATCTTCAGACAAATTTAAACATGCTCACCGAAAGTCATTTGTCATTTTTCTGCAAGCACAGCGGATGAATACTCTGCTTTTTTCACTCCAGCAGAAAACAGCAGGTTCCTTTTAAACAGTGTCTTTTCAAAAAAAAAGATTAAAGTATGATTTTATTGGGGTGAAAGTGATTGATGGTTTTTAGTTTTCTTTCAAAATGTGCAAATAGTACTGCATGTGCTGCTGAATGCAAAGACCTTTTTATCCTATTATGTGGTGATTAATGTCCCATGTCCCCATCCGTTGATCACACATGATATCTTGTAATGGCCTTTGTGTAGTAATTTAGCGGTTGCAAATAGAGGTTGTAAACAACCAACATTATCTTTGACTGTTAGCCTTTAAAAAAGTAACCACAGCTGAAAGAAAGGCACATTATAACAAAACCAATCTCTTCATAAAGTTTGCATTTCATACAAAAACATTTGTTTCAGTATTTAAATTTTAATGTCAAGCTGTTAAGGATAAATATTGCATTGCTAAAGGGGCCAAGTCTTCAGAGTAAACAGCATCAGGTAAAACTGATGCTGAATGACGAGTCTCAACTCATAATACAAAAAACATCCTTACCAAAGGTCATTTTTCACAGTGACCACAAGTGTATTTATACATCCAGATGACAAGGCAAGATGATACACTGTGTTGGATAAAGGAGAATGAGATGAGATGAGCTTTTACTTATTAAATTAACAGTTTTGTGTTTCAGTAGCATAGGAAGACAAATTGTGTTAGGTAAAAAAAAATGGTCAGTTCTAAGCATTTAACAGTGTACCATCTATAATTTCAACACCAACAGCTGGACTATCAGGATATGTTGAACCATAGAGCATTGAAATCACATTCCCAGATGATCAATTGGTCTTCAAATGTGCAAAAATGGAGAGAGAGAGATTTAACATCACTGTAAAATTATCACATGTTTCATTCTGATACTCATACCCTAATCAGAATGGGGGCACATCAAAAGCACCACACATTCTTCAAATACATGTCAAGACGTGTCACATCTTTTCAAGTTGCTAACATAAGTAAATGGCTCGATATGAAACAGTGTTTAATCCTTATTGCTTGTTTGTGATTTTTCACAAATAAGAACGTTTTTTTTTTTATTTCACACTGTTTTAAAGATGTTTTTTTTAAGATTATGAAGTTCAGGTTTAGCCATTTGAGATATTTTCCGTTTTGAAATAGAGATGCACACCTGCAACAATGATTCCTTAAAAAACGTGCAACATTTAAAATGGGAAGCTTTGAAGGTAGTAGTATCTTATGTTTCATTAGCAGTTATTGGTTCATGACATATTCTGCAATATTGCGACAGTGCATTAAATTGTTCTTATCTTGCCCATTACTCTGTCACTGGCATTACCTGTTCTTCAACACAGAAATCAAAATGCAGTGAGACAAATTGTTTAAAATGGCACAGGCTTATTTTTGTACTTGTGTAGCTGACATTTGATAGCCAGCACACAGTCTTATGGGTGCTGAGACTTTTAGACCTTGGCACTTTCAATTACCCAGGCCATGTTTTGTGGGTGTTTCCACAGCAGAGTCCAAAACCAACAAACATATTATAAATCCAGAAGATAAGGAGATAATGATATACCCAGAAAACGACTCTGGTTGTGGAAACGAGTCTTTTATTAACCAACTTTTGAGACAGAATAATATATCATTATATTTTTTATGCGAGCATATGTAGCTGCATTGTCAGCTATCTTGCTACAGATAGAGAAGGGATTTAAAAGATAATTAAATGTAATATTGGTCAGGCATTTTCTAACTTTTATATCTGCCAAGAACACATTGATTTTGGGTTAAACCATTTTTTAAGTGGTAATTTTCTGTGATATAGGTTGTAAATATAGTAATATAATAATGCAGAAATAATCAGGATGTTACTCTTGCAGTTATGACTAATTACTTATCATAAAAGGACATACTTACATTTATTATCCATTTGAACAAAAATCCACCCTGATCTGCTGTCAGCTACTCAGCCCCTAAAAAGACATTGAAGGAAAATAAAAAATAAAAAGCTTTCTCTTGTTCACCAGATATTTCCTTGTGCGCACCAAATACTTTCTTCAAGCACATTCATTCATGTCTTGTGTGATTATGAAGTAGCGTAACACTTCATGCAAACTGAGGTGAAATGAGCTTGTGACAAATACCTTGCCTAAAAAAAATCTTTGAGGGTATCATTTCTCTATTACAAGCAAAAAAGAAGTGATGGTAGTAATGAGCTAACGTGCAAAAATCTTCTTTAATAATTTTTTCACAAACACTTTGATTCCCTTGGACTGCCGTTTTTTTTTTTTTTCACATTACAAGTAAAACATTTAATGTATTTGTGACCCGCCACAGCAAGTCGGCAGAGCACCAAACTGAGATAAGCATGAAAAATCTTCAATTTCGGAGAAAATGGTCATTTTCCTTTTATTGCAAAATATGTTTGTTGAAGTTATGAAGAAACCCGTCAGTGCTTTAAATGACAATTTCAAAGGTTTTAAAACAGTAAAAGTGTGTGTTTCAATTTGGGATGTTTTCAGTTTATAATCTTCCCGGTCCATATCTGCATGTCGGGGTGGGGAAAGCCTACCCTTGTGTGGCTCTGCGGAGGCTTTTGTTATGGGTGTCGGCTAATAAGCTCCATCCTTGAAGAGAGCAGATGGCTGCTTACCTAACTACCTAACTCTGTTTGAAAGAGAAACTGAGTTTTATATAGTTTTTTATATTTTTAGTTCAAAACAATCCAAAAAGTGCAAGTGCAGACAAAAAGTGCTTGGAGGTTAAGCAGTCAAGGTTTTACCTAGTTGCAGAGAGCAACAGAATAGCAGGTTACACTCCAAACCTAACTCTCCCCATGAATCAACAAGATGGCTTTTTTAAAGGAGCCACACCCAACTAGGTAAAACCACTTAAAACCGCTAGGGGTATACAAATTTTAGTTATTTTAAAACCAATGAAAAACTCCTCCATAAAAAATAACATCAATAATTATTTAGAAATAAACCAATCAATTAAATAGACAAAATCCTAAATCAAACACAACTACAATAAATAATTACCCAACAATTCTAAAACCATTAAACAACTCCTCCCTGCCTTATTTAGTCTTGCTCCGGCCTGGAAGGTTTCAAATAGGTGTCTGGTCTCTTGAGAATCATTTTGCCAGACACCTGGAGACAAGAAGAAGGTTAGAAAAAAAACCTATCTAAAACCCTTTAAAGCATGCCAAATACACTACACACTAACACTTAAAAGATATTACCATTACATTCCTCCATGCCACGTCTGGCATTAGGCACTGTTTTAACACTTGTTTACAGATATGTAACCCAGAAATCACAAAGGTTATCTTCATCGTCAAGTGACCTAAGCAGAAGCACGGTCAGCTTTTGTAGTACCTTGGCGGTGGCATGTGAGCTTTTCAACACTAGTGGAAAGGTTTGTGTGTTGTTGAACAGAACAATAATTCTTTATAAGTTTTTTTTACAAAAAGACCATTTGTCACCCACACTATACCATCACAATGTGGCGCATACCTGTGTAGTGAAAGGAAAAGGATTTGTGGTTTTCATTTCATTTTGCAAGGGTGGCAAGCATTTGTATTCATCTATATAAAGTTAATTATTTGTAGAACTAACTTTTACTTTAGTTACTGCTGTATACCTCTGCCAGCTTTGTGCATCTAGAGATGAAAAACATTTGTCCTTCTTCTGGGAACACCTGTTTCCCAGGTTTATTGTCAGTTAAATTTAGGTTTAAGCTTTGACATGACCATTCTAACACATGACTGTGCTTTAATCTAAACACACGGTTATTTTGCGACATTTACTACTGGTGGCTACTTAGGATGGGTTTAACCTCTTATGTTTGTAACCTGGATCTACAGAGGACACTGAACCAAATTTACCCATGTGTCACGAAACCAGAGACAGAGGACCCAGTATTCAGGCCAGACAAGCAGACAAGAACAGGCTGTGCAGAGTAGTGTGACTCTAAGCAGGCTTTAATAAAGCTCAAAACGTTCAGTCAGGGAATATGCAGGCTCGGTGGTCAAATAACAGTTCCAAGTCGGTACACAGGCAGGCAGGAAAAAACAGGCAAGGACAACAGGATCAGGTTCAGGCTGGCACAGAGGTCAAAAATGCAAATTGGGTCAGGTCAACAGGCAAACAAACAGAACAACACGTCTAAATCAAAACCAAACAAGAAAGACCCCAAAAGCAGAAACTTAACTAATAAATCTGATAACATAAACCAAGACAAAACCCAAATCGTGACAGAACCCCCTCCTCAAGGCCGGATTCCAGACGGCCTCAGAAACAAAACAGACTAGACCGGGTGGGTGGAGGGAGGTACAGGATGGAGGGCCAGAAACAGGAAAAAGAAACACTGTCCAAACCAAAAACAACCCGACAGGGCGAACTAAAATAACAGAAATAGAGTCTGACGGGTGTCCCGTCAGAGTCTGACGGGTGAACTCTGTAGCCAGGCGCCTCATCTAGCTTATAGTCCGGCGCCGACTCCAGCCTTTAGTCCGGCGCCAGGTTCTGCTCACTCTCTCTCCAGGCGTCGGGTCCTGAGGTTTCTGCTCCGCCGCCGGCCTCCGAGGTTTCTGCTCTGTCGCCGGCCGCCGGACATCTTTGCTAACCGGGGCCGTCCTACGGGACACCCGCCGGATTACCTGTCTCGCAAGGGCCGTCCTACGGGACACCCGCCAGAGAACCCGACTCGTCGAGACCGTCCTCCTGGACGCCCGCCTGAGAACCCGACTCGTCGAGGCGTCCAGGAGGACGGCCTCGACGAGTCAAACAAACAAACAGAACAACACGTCTAAATCAAAACCAAACAAGAAAGACCCCAAAAGCAGAAACTTAACTAAGGCCTAACCCGGCCTACAGGCTTCGGGAGGCACCGGGCTACAGGCTTCAGGAGGCGCCCGGATACCCAAGAGGAAAAGAATCTCCCGCACACCTGACTCCAATTGAGAAAAAGATCTCTCGGCATCTGCCCGCCACCGTTTGTCGGCCGATGGGTCCATGTTTGGCCAGATCATTCTGTCACGAACCAGAGACAGAGGGACCCAGTATTCAGGCCGAATCTGTCACGAAACCAGAGACAGAGGACCCAGTATTCAGGACAGACAAGCAGACAAGAACAGGCTGTGCAGAGTAGTGTGACTGTAAGCAGGCTTTAATAAAGCTCAAAACGTTCAGTCAGGGAATATGCAGGCTCGGTGGTCAAATAACAGTTCCAAGTCGGTACACAGGTGGGCAGAAAAAAACAGGCAAGGACAACAGGATCAGGATCAGGTTCAGGCTGGCACAGAGGTCAAAAATGCAAATTGGGTCAGGTCAACAGGCAAACAAACAGAACAACACGTCTAAATCAAAACCAAACAAGAAAGACCCCAAAAGCAGAAACTTAACTAATAAATCTGATAACATTAACCAAGACAAAACCCAAATCGTGACACCATGTTCTAGTTCCCAACTTTAAGAGTAGTAATATTTACAAAATGATTCATTCATTGACCAGGCTAACTGCCAATAGTGGTACTTTATTTTTATTTTTCAACCAATCATGCCGTACCAGACGACAAGAAAGCTTTATTGTCTTTATGACATAACAGCATTTTGAAAAATTAGTCATTCTGTCCTCTTCAATTGCAACATAGCAAACAGGGAAAATCTTAAGGGGTATAAATAATTTTGCCCAGTACTGTGGCAGGCTTTAATTGTGCTAATTTATGTGGTCTGAAATGTACATATTACATATTTGCTGAACCTTCTTAGAGACGCTAGCCTGTGCTAAAAAGACATGTTTTTTGTATACACCATGTGTATCAGGCAGGCTACAAGTGTGCATGACAAAATACTAGCATTTGAAAATAATGAAATGAGAAAGGTTCTTTAAAACGGTGTGTCAGCAAGCGTGTTACGTGAAGCGAGGATAAGCAAGACCCATGGCCAATGAAAAAGATCTGCCCACTATATTCAGCTCACCGAAACCCTAAAGTGTATTAAAAGTAAGGATATCATCATTCATTCTTCTCCACTGTGGAGTGGATGCCCAGTGTATTGCTATTGTTTATTTGTGCAATATATTCATAAAAATAGGAGTTTCATAATGTGGCTTTTTTGAATGATTTATAAAAGTTGTAACGCTACAGCAAACTGTGCTTTTGGAGATTTGTCATGGACAGACCTATTGTAATGGATATAAGAAATATTTTTGACGAAATTTACATTTACAAATGTAAATAAAAGAAAAAAATCACAAATGAAATACTGACATAATATGGGGACCAAGAAAACCATTGATTAAAAACTATTAGTTGAACTTTCTGTGTTAGCCTTGGGAACATTGTCTTTTCCTCTGCTCCTCTTCTGTGTGGAATCACAGGGCTCGATTTTAGCTCTTGCTTTGACACCACTTGAAATGTTTTTTTTTTACTCTGTTTCATTATTTCACCAGACTTTTATATATTGTGTGATTGCTCTTACCCCTGTATTTTGTTATTTTTTTAATTAATTATGTGTTTTATAATATGTCCTGTATGGTGTTTCAAAGTACCTCTTCACTGTCTATTTTTAAATCTGCTCTGAACACCCATTTTTTCTCATTAGCCGTTGAGATAGCATGAGAAAGCTCACTTCATCCATTAAAAAAACCTCTTTAATGTTTTATATTGTGTTTTACTCAACTTGCTTATAACAGCTTTTGCATGTTCTATATTGTATTTGACTCTAGTTGCTTGTAATATATATTATCTGTTTATGTATGCTCCACATATCTTTTCAGCACTTTGGTCAGCTGTGCTCTTTTTAAAATGCTTATAAATAAAGTTGGCTTGGCTTGGTTTTAGAAAGAAAGTTGGATTGGAATAAATACATCAGAAAATAAATCAAATGGAAGTTAAACCAAACCTTATTTCCATCCATCCATCATTGAAGATTGGGTCATGGAGGTAAGTAAGTGAGTACATTTTTTAGCAACTTTCATAGGTGAAAAAACCCAAACTGCTTTACAATAACAACAAGCATTATAAAAACAGAAAAATATTACACATGTAATATCATACGGTATACATATAATTAAAAGTCAGTTTGAGAAAATTAGTTTTCAACTGCTTCTTAAACGAATCAACAGAATCATGACAGCTAATTGATGGGTGACAAATTCAACACTTGGGGCCACTACTTCAAGGGATGTATTACCTCTTGTCTTAAAATGTGTTTGTGGAACCATCAATAGCCTCAGACTACAGGTAGAGTATAGACTGGGCCTTGACTAGGGCTATAAAATTAAAGTCAATGGTTTTTAGTGAATTATAACATGTACAGCACAGAAATATTTCTTAACTGAAAAGAAAACAGTTTCTGATTAATCCACAAGAATAACACTCCAATGACACGACTCAATGAAAGATAATGCAAAGGTTTTGAGGCTCGATCTGTCAGAAGAGGCCAAAAAAACAAGACATTACTTGATTTTAGTTATTTGGTTCTCTCGGAGAGTAATTAGGGTTTTCAGTCTTATCAGAGTTCACCTGAAAGCAGTTGTTACAGAGCCATTGTTTGATACTACTAAAACAGTTTATCAAGGAGAAAAACTTAAAATATTCAGTTGATTGAAAAGAGGAGTAGAGTGGAATATCATCAGCATAGAAGTGATAAGAACTGTCAGAAAACCACCTGATTTTTATCCAAGGGGAAAATACACAAAAGGGTCTATCTCAATACTTAATCTGTTGGTACCCTACATAGCAGGTTCTTGGAGTCTGACATATTAGCTTTACAAAAAATACTAACTGTTCTGCTAGAAAAAAAAGGGGGTTAAACCACTCTAGAGCTACACCGAACACATCAACTACATTCCAAAGCCTGTTAATAAAAATACTGGGATCAAAGCTTCAAATGCAGATTTGAGATCCAGGAGAACCATTACAGTGAATGCTCCAGAGTCATCCGAGTCATCAAACTTTCACTAGACCCTTTGAGGAAAGCAGTTTCTCTGCTGTGGAACTTTAAAAAAAGACTGAAATTTCTCCAAGATCCCATATTTTTTTCTACAAAATAAATTAGCTACAGTATGGTAAATATACAGGCACAGCTGCTGTGAACTGGAGCACAGGAAGCACAAGAGCGTCCCTTGGAGGCAAACTGTATTGGTTGGAGAAGTGGTACTGAAACGAGTGGAATAGTTCCTTGTTAATTTGAAGGAACCAATGATAATTTTAGTATGGTTAGAGTACAAGCAAATATCAAACTCCATATTGAAGGAGTTTAAAATTGTTGTATAAAGTGCTAAAATGCTATTTTTAATATTTAACAATATCCACTGTAAGCTACCCTGAAATAAAACTGTCCCCACTGTTTGCATTGTGAACATTGGTCTATTAATTTTGAAATATGAAATTACTGGGATTAGTGCTCTGTTTAAATGAAACCATCTGACTTGTGAAATCATCTTCAAGGGTATATTGTTAAAATGTTTGTATGGTAAATAGCAAATGAACTTTGTCAAGTCCGACGACCCCAAAGCGTTTTACATTCCAATCAGTCATTCACCCATTCTTTCACACATTCACACTCTGAAGGTGGTAAGCTACATTGTAGCCACAGATGCCCTGGGGCAGCGTGACAGAAGTGAGGCTGCAAAGCAATCGGCGCCACTGGACCCTCTGACCACCGAAGTAGGCAAAGTGGGTGAAGTGTCTTGCCTGAGGACACAACGAATGAGAAGGTCGGAGCAGGGTTTGTACCTGCCTGTTTGCCTTGTGTGTCACCAACATCGAAATGGTAACAGAGACATGGGTGGCAGATAATCAAACAATTGGGAGGATGATGGTAATTAAAAAGGTTTCAGGAACCAAACCAAAATTAGGACAGAGGTAAAGGGGGAGCCTCCCATGATGAGAAATTGTTTTGGATTGGAGACCCAGAATTAAAACCACGAGAGTTCTATCCCAAAAGTTCAAGGTAGTCACTTTGAATGAAATATTGAGGTAAGTAACAGTTGTACTAAGTGGTAGATGTTTCCATCACAAGAAAATCTTAGGTTTTAGAACTACTTTGCTCTACAGTTTAACACATTTCATTTGGCTAAATAAAATTAACATTTCCCAAACTGCTCTGTTGTACTTTTTGTTAAAGGTTTGTTTAATCAATAGTAATCACTTTTATTTCCAAACCAGCCAGATGAGAATCCATTGCTAAGACATTTGATATCTAAACATTTCTTCCATGCAACCAGCATGGTGCAGTATTTTTGTACTATCAGACAGCAGTTTTCAACACATTATAATATGAGCATATTTGTGACAAACCTTGCTTTTAAATAACTTTCTGGACAAACTGATTTACAGGTGATTCATTTCCAGAGCTTCTGAGCTAGAGTAGATCTGCTTTCACAACAGGAACACTCAATCACTCACTCACTTCTTCCCATCCAGTCCCTGCCCGGCAGACCTCCCCACTTAACTGGGCTTGTAAATCATCTGCACAACATCAATGGAGAAACATTTGTTACCTCCAACGCCTGCTTGACTCAGCACTTCTTTAATTGTCCTCAAGGAGTGAGGCATGTCAAGGGAACTGGGGAAGAGGTCAAGGGGGGCGACTTTAAAGTAGATGATGAAACTATCAATATTCTGCTGCTTACCAGAAAGGGTGTTGTAAAAAGAGAGGCAATTCATCAGGGTACATGATCTTGACCCTGTATTTCTGTCTTTGCAAGATACTACGAAAGTTTTCTCAGGTTTTTTTTTTTTTTTGATATATAGTCTTTGTCATCAAAGGTCCACAATAAAAACCCACCCACATTCATGGATCACTTTATCATCCGATTTGGAACAACTTTTCAGTGTTTTGCCTTTCAGCTGATCATTAGTCATTAAGAACACATGTCAGTCACTGATTAAGCATATGACCTGAAAGGTATTACAGTGTCTGTCTTGGCTTATATTTTCTCTATTGATACAGAGAGGGAAGATTGGTAAAACATTATACGACATAGATATTTAGAGAAGTGTAGTGTTCATTCAGATTTTTGAGTGGGGTTCTTGATTGTCTCAATGGCCTCTGTTTGAAGAGACAGAAATGAGCTCTCACTGAAACTTATATGTAATTAGCTTAACCAATATATGTAAATGCCTGAGGTGAAAAAAAATTGCTTAAAACCCCTTCATTGTTATAACTTTGATAGCAAATTGTATAATATTTACTTTCATTTTAAGACCATCTTACTTTTACCTGAATAAGAGAAAATGAGCTAAATTTAATAGAATGCCACACTTTTAAAAATGTTTTGGGTAAAAAGGGTTTATTATGATTTTTGTTTACAAAATTAAGCATTTATTTTATTGTATTTGTGGTCGTGTCTTAACAATTTAGAGAGACCAATTAACCTAACAGTCATGTTTTTGGACTGTGGGAGGAAGCCAGAGTACCCGGAGAGAACCCATGCATGCAAAGGGAGAACATGCAAACCCCATGCAGAAAGACCCAGGGTCTGATGCAGCCCCACTTCTATACAGAAAACCCCTATTATTATCTTTAGCTGTCACTTCATACATGTCTTTTTAATTAATACTGTATATTCTTCAGCGATGGTAACATGGAGTTTATTGTTTGTACGTGTAATACTTTTGCAGTTGGTTTTGCTGTTATTATATCTCTCTTTGCAGGTGAAGAAGCAGACTCAGAGGATGTTATACTGCTCCTTCCCTTTCCTCTCCTCTTTCTCTTTCACCTTTTCTCCCTTTTAGCATTTTATCTCATCTGTTTTTCTCCTTTTTCCCTCTTTTACCTTCCCATTTTAGTGTCAATTGAACATAAAATAGTCCCGGTCGTCCGTCCGTCTTCTTCCGCTTATCCGGGGTCGGGTCGCGGGGGTAGCAGCTTCAGTAGGGAGGCCCAGACGTCCCTCTCCCCAGCCACTTGGGCCAGCTCCTCAGGAGGAATCCCAAGGCGTTACCAGGCCATCCGGGAGACCTAGTCCCTCCAGCGTGTCCTGGGTCTTCCCCTGGGCATCCTCCCGGTGGGACGTGCCCGGAACACCTCACCAGGGAGGTGTCCAGGAGGCATCCTGACCAGATGCCCGAGCCACCTCAACTGGCTCCTCTCGACGTGGAGGAGCAGCGGCTCTACTCTGAGTCCTCCCCGGATGACTGAGCTCCTCACCCTATCTCTAAGGGAGAGCCCAGACACACTACGGAAAAAACTCATTTCAGCCGCTTATATCCGGGATCTCGTTCTTTCGGTCACGACCCAAAGCTCGTGACCATAGATGAGGGTAGGAACGTAGATCGACCGGTATATCGAGAGCTTCGCCTTTTGGCTCAGCTCTCTCTTCACCACAACGGATCGGTACAGCGCCCGGTTCACAGCAGACGCTGCACCAATCCGCCTGTCGATCTCCCGCTCCATCTTCCCCTCATTCGTGAACAAGACCCCAAGACACTTGAACTCCTCCACCAGGGGCAGCACATCCTCCCTAACCCAGAGAAGGCACTCTACCCTTTTCCGGTTCAAGACCATGGTCTCGGATTTGGAGGCACTGATTCTCATCCCGGCCGCTTCGCACTCGGCTGCAAACCGCTCCAGTGAGAGCTGTAGATCACGCCCTGATGAAGCCAATAGGACCACGTCATCCGCGAATAGCAGAGACGCAATCCTAAGGCCACCAAAACAGATCCCCTCAACACCTTGGCTGCGCCTAGAAATTCTGTCCATAAAAGTTATGAACAGAATCGGTGACAAAGGGCAACCTTGGCGGAGTCCAACTCTCACCGGAAACGAGTCCGACTTACAGCCGGCAATGCGGACCAAACTCTGACACCGGTCGTACAGAGACCTGACAGCCCTTATTAAAGGGTCCGGTACTCCATACTCCCGGAGTACCCCCCACAGGATCCCCCGGGGGACACGGTCGAATGCCTTCTCCAGATCTACAAAGCACATGTAGACTGGTTGGGCAAACTCCCATGCCCCCTCCAGAATCCTGCTGAGGGTGTAGAGCTGGTCCAGTGTTCCACGGCCAGGACGAAAACCACACTGCTCTTCCTGAATCCGAGATTCAACTATCCGACGGACCCTCCTTTCCAGAACCCCTGAATAGACCTTACCAGGGAGGCTTAAGAGTGTGATCCCTCTGTAGTTGGAACACACCCTCCGGTCCCCCTTTTTAAATAGGGGAACCACCACCCCAGTCTGCCAATCCAGGGGAACTGCCCCCGATGTCCACGCAATGTTGCAGAGCCGAGTTAACCAACACAGCCCCACAACATCCAGAGCCTTAAGGTACTCAGGGCGAATCTCATCCACCCCTGGGGCCTTGCCACCGAGGAGCTTTTTAACAACCTCGGCAACCTCAGCACCAGAGATGGGAGAACCCGACCCAGAGTCATCAGGCTCTGCTTCCGCAATGGAAGACGTGTTGGTGGGATTAAGGAGGTCTTCGAAGTATTCCACCCACCGAAACACGACGTCCCGAGTCGAGGTCAGCAGCACATCACCCCCACTGTAAACAGTGTTGGTGCTGCACTGCTTCCCCCTCCTGAGACGCCGGATAGTGGACCAGAAATAGTCCCGGCATAAGATGCAATAACGGTTCTTGCGTATATAAATCAAGCGGAGCGCTATGGCAAAAGCTGTAATGCTCCACTTGTGAAAGTAAAATCTGTTGGGCTCTTTTTGGCATTAAGACAACAATTCTTATTGCCACATTGCCAGACAGGACACACACACAAAAAAAAGATGACGATAAAAAAAAAACAACAAAAAAAAACAGCATTGTAACCACTGTTTATTCCAATTTGGCATTTTAACTGGTGGCTTAAAATAAAAATTAAGCATGAAAGTGGAAAATTACTGTGTGTAAATAAAACTCAAGTGGAACAATGAAGATCTTAATGCCAAAAACTGCCATCTGCATTTGTTCTTTGATTCTCAGTGAGAAGAGATAAGATAAGATAAGATGGGGCTTTATTGATCTCACAGTGGAGAAATTTACTTGTCACACATCGGCTTAATAAACAAAAAGAAAGGTGCCGAAAGGAGGAAAGGTGCATAAGGTATATGGTATATGCAGTGTGTATATAGAGAAGTATCCTTTTAGAAAATTGACATGAAATGATAGAATGATGTATTACAGGTTGCCATTTAAGTTGGACGTGTATCATAGAGGTTATTAAAACTTATATAAAAATTGGCAGTTTTCAACCATTTACATAGTGTAACATTCTAAATACAATTCATGCATAGGTATTGTGTAGAAGACATGGCTAAAAAGGATAAGGTTGACACGGAAGACGGTTAAAAGAAAATAAAGAGTACATTTACCAAGATCAAATGTAAAAAATGATGGTGTCTCAGGAACAGCTGAAAAGTACTGAAAAAATAGTTTAAACAGGTATATAACAAAATACCTTTCCTTGCGTCATTTGCTTTGAAAGCAGCCGGAAAAGATAAATATTTAAAAATGGAACATGTGAATAGTGAAAGACCATGGCAGTTGTGGAAGGACAACATGTTACATAAGTGAAGCCTCACAAGCATTCAAAGTAGACTAGACAGTTTTGTCAAACTGTTGGTTTTAATATAAATAATATATTTAAGCAGAAAGAGTTTACTTCTTTTTTTCCACCCTTTTCTCCCATGCAGACACCCACCTACAATTTAAGCTGTGTGTGTGTGTGTGTGTGTGTGTGTGTGTGTTTGTCTTATTTTCTCAGGAGCTGGTCCACTGCCATCATGTGGCTTCAGAGGCTCCTTACCACTTGCAGAGGTTGTGTTCCTGCTCCTCTCTGCTCTGACCCACATTGTTTATCTGGGGTGTTCTGTCTGTCTGTGTTGCGTCAAGACCTCCCCTCCCAACCTGGCTGTCAGCAGCCGCAGCATAAAGCAGGGTAGGATGTTTCTAATTAAACACTGGTAATGATAAGACTGTGGAAGAGGAAAGGGGGGAGACACACTCATTACACGCTGACAACAGATGCTTTGACTAACCCCTGCCAGCCTGCCTTGATGCCCACAGTATGAACACATACATATACACCAGAACCCTGTGTTTTTTCATAGTGCTGAGTCTAGTGGCTTAGCGCTCATTGCCAAGGCAGCCCACGCATCACTGGTGCATGTCAGTTTTCCTCTTGCACTCTTACTGACACATTTACAGCGGTTTTATATTAAATGCATGCCAGCCTGTCTTTTCTTTCGTAGTGGCATCCCACTTTATTATTTCATATTAAATTTAATACCAGCCCTCACTTGGCACCTTCTTTTGCTAAGTAACACCCACCTTGAAAGATACCGAGGCAGATTTTAAGTTAACGTTGGCGCTCTTACTTGAATCCATGAGCAGAATAAGAATAGAAAATTTAATAAATGCCACATTTTTCCAGAGTTGGAGTCAAATTTTTGCACAAGAACTATTTTATGTTCAAACGCAACCCTTTTAATGTGCATATCCCTGTACAGGCATGGTAATTAATTACCTTTCATTAGACTTCTGAGTGTGCTGTTGATTTATAAAAGGCAATGCACAATTACACAATGGAATGCAGAAAGGAATTAGAGAAACCACTCACAGCCAAAGACTGTAAATAAGAGATGGGAGTACCCACTTCAATGTGACTAATTTCTGGGCTATCGTTTTAAAACCTTGAGTTTGGACTTTAGCCAGAACTGTAACAGCTTTTTAGTGCCTGGAATAATATGGAAGGGATTGATCTGATTGTTGAACAAGACACGTGAAGGGTGGTGTGGGCGGCATAAAAAAAACATACTTTTGGAGCATATAAAAACATGAGAATAAATAATCAATAAGAAAAATCCCCATTTTCATTGAAAATAAAATTGTAAAAACTAGCAATGTCTGTTCTATATTTACTCGGTGCTGACATTTCTGTGTGATCCCAGTCTTTTTCATTTTCAAAATCACAGCTACTGCATATTTGCTCCTCAAAGAGATAGAATATAAACCTATTGGCCACATTGGGTGCATTTGTACAATTGTTTGCTGACACAAACAGAGCATAAGCTCATCACATTGGGACAGCTCAATCCATTTAGGCGTCTAGATGGTGAAGACAAACTGCTGAAGCCCAAAACAAGGATCATAATAAAGAAGAAATGGAGCATGGTTATTAGTACAAGGTATGCTGGTCTGAGCTTTACTGAAACTGCTGGTCTACTGGGATTTTCATGCTAAACCATCCTTCAAATCTGAGAGGGAATGGTCCAAATAAGAAAATGTTCAGTATTCAGGGGGCAATAAATACTTTGTTGATGCAAGGGTTGAGAAGAGAATGGGCAGACTGAATTTATATGATAGAAAAGCAACAGTATCTTCAACAATCCCTCGTTATAACTAAAACTGAATATTGTTTTAACCTTACAGCTTAGCGGAATACTGTTGCAGACCACGTCCTTCCTAAACATGACACGATGGTCTTTGCAGTCACCAGATCACAATCATACAGAACATATATATATATATATATATATATATATATATATATATATCTATCCCTGATATCCACCTCCTCACTAACTGTGCAGATCTGATTAAAGAATTTTTTGCTACCCTGCAAGCAAAATAAAGATAATAAAAAATAAGTCAAACCTCCAACAACTTATTATGGTGTAGTAAATATCAATTTCACTTTCATAAGTTTCACAGAGTGTTCTAAACACTGATTTCCCTATGCCGTAAATTCTTATGGTTAGCATGTAAGCTTAAATTTACTGCTTAATGTTGTCATCAAGGGGCCAAGGCCTGGGTAGAGATGTGCCATCAATCTGATAGCCTGCAGGTAATGGCCAAGTTGCATATTGTCACAATTCCAATACATTATTTACTATCAGGCATTAAAAAGTGATGTGAATTAATAAGCAGGTGCAAGGCCAGAGGGCACAGGCACATTTAATCCAGCCGTATTTCTTCTTGCTTTCATCAAGAAGACACTTCATGATAAATTTATGGCAAAACCAACACTCAAGGGCTTTTCTCTTGCCATTGCTTTTTGCGTGTCATTATTGTTAACCCAGCAAACGTACAGTATTCCCTCCTTCCTCCACTGTTTTTACTTGCCTCATTTATATTGTACACCAGATAATTCTTCGCAAGGGTCCAGCTTCTTTGTTGGGTTCCTGTCATAATTTTTTTATTTTTTGGTCTTCCAGCATCTTGGTGACAAACTTGAATATACCCTGTTTGTGTTTTGTGTACTAAACCAACACAAGGTAAGTAATAATTGTGAAATGAATGGAAATTATGACTGTGGTGTGCAACTGTGTTAAGTCCCTCTAAGTGATACTTTGTGGAATTAACATTTACATAAACAGCTGCAGATGTTTAAGGTAGTTCTCTATCTGCTTTGTACCTCACAATTATTTTTTTATTGATTGATCTATTGACAGATGTATTTTTTCTGGCATTTTTCCTGTGCAAAACAGTCTAGGCTATGTCAGGCTTTTGGACTAGATTTTACGGTATTTAAGCAATCAAAATAAAGGGGCCTAAATACAAATGCAAACCATAGTTTTTATTTATCTGTTTTGGTGTATCACATGAAATCCCAATAAAGTAATGTTTTTGGCTGTAACTAGATAGAATGTGGGGCTGTTCAAGGGATATGAACACTTATACAAGGAACTGGGTTTTCCTCCAAATACCTCTTAGAGATTGACTGACTCGAATGACTTAGGTGGTCACAAGATAGTTTAAGCTTTTCATCAATAAGAGAGGGGAGAGGGTATCCTTAAAATGCACACGGTATAAAAGACACTAATCAGGGCCACGCGTGTCACACATCAGTGAGCAAATAAAATCTCGGCAGGAATTAAGTCAGTAAAGTAAAAGCAGCTCGGCAAATTAAAAAAAGAAGTTGGATACTCTGAAGTCTGATAATTCAGGTCTTAGTTTCACAGCTGTAAATGTCCACAGGCTACTCCTGACATTAACCTACCACATTCAATTATGATAGAGAAATTGAAGCTTCAATAAGACCCAAACTTGCTCTTAATTGCTTACAGTACATGGTTTGAATATTTATGTCCTGCTACTAGATGCACACCATCTATACCCAGTTTTCATTGAAATGTTCAAAGCATTTAATATTAGAGGTAGAACGCTGTATATATATGATATCAAACATTATGTATACTATTGCAAGTGTAGCTGTGTCATAAATAGCTTTACAATCATGTCACTGCACTGCTTTTCCAAGTAATATACAATGCAAAAAAATATACACCTTCTACTAATCTTTACTGGTTCTGAACCCAAACTGAGCAGAAATCAAAAGCCCTGGATGTTAATTACTCACACTCCTAAGAGCAGTATGAGTTCTGGCCTCTCCATCTTCTAAATCACCCGCTGCAGGCAATTGGACCAGTTTAAGTGTTTCCTGGATCAATATGAAAATGATGAAACCTAGTATATCAAACATTATTGGGTTTTAGCACCCATGAAACTCTATTTAAATTTTATAAATTGGTTTTGAAATCCAGACACCATTACAGGTCTGCAAAGAAACTTGATCCCTTTTATGCCCATGAAAGCATGCAGCACGCAGTAGAAATATCTGTTGTTAAAAACCAATAAAGCTAAAAACTTAAACAGGTGTGTTATGGTGCAAAAAAACATAAAACATTAATGTCCTTACTTTTATTTTTCTTCATGTTGTTGGTATCCCGTGCTAGTGCCGTAAGTGCCCCCACATCTGCTATGGTTTATATAAGATGCAGTGGGTGCATCATCTGCTGAGGCAAAGGGAGAAACAGAAACCCCCACCCCCATCCTTGGTTGAATAAAATGCTTCTCATTGATTCTTGCTTTAGGGGTTGACAGGAGAATTTGAAGCCACGATCTGTTTTTTTCATGTGGAGAGTCAGGTCAGTCAACTCGAGGGAAGATCAAGCGTGCTCAGTAAGTGTAGGGATAGTTCTGAGTCACGCCAAATGGTTGTCTGTGTAAGGAAGTAGGAATAAAAATGCACATTAGTGAACAAACAGAATCCTTAAGACCAAGGAACACACCAGATGTCACGATATTGAGGTATATGGGTACATTTTGTACACTTTTCTGTGCTCATTAGTCATTTAGAGTTTTTTTTTTTATTAGGTTTCCCGGTTGTTCCTGTGTTCTTTGTATATTTGGGTTTCCTTGTATTTATTTTATTTTATTTTATTTTTTTAGCAGCGTGGTCCATGATAATTTATGCGACACTGCTTAAGAATCAGTCATGGAGGTTTGTCAGAAACTGACCAATCAGCAATCACAATTCAGCTGCAGCTCCCACAGGTAGCTGCAGGCCCTTTAGCTCCAACAACATAGCTGGGATTTAACATTACAAATGTGTTGCGGGTAATGCTTATCACTAGTTTTGCCGTGTTTCATGTGTTCTGGATATATGTATCCTGCAACTTCTGGTTGTATAATAGGAGACCTGTTCACTGATCATAGCTAACAAAGTGTTTAATAGGTAGTGTAATGTAAAATTTGCACTCTTAATACAGAGTAAATTCTTGCCATGGATAGCTTTATGGCAGCATGAAAACATCTTCTGAACTACTATAAGTTGCTTATACATATTGTAAGTTGGGTATAAGTTGGGCATTTAAACTTGTGCTTTAACGTTGACTTGTCCGTGGTTATCTTGAAATATTTTCACTGACACGATTTACATGTTGTTGGGAGTTGTTTTTCATCCTTTCTTTTTTGGCTTAATGTTGGTTGATAAGACAATAATGTTTCTATTAACACTGCGAGCTTTATTATCACCACCTTTACAATGTCTCTGTTGTCAGGGGTTAGCTTGACCTGGGGTACACTTCTGCATGGACGGAGGGATCTTACAGTTAAGTGATCCGTCAATTATACTCAACGTTGGATTGTTCATTTCTTTTCATGCCTCGCCTGCCCAAGATTTGCCCTTGCTCCAGGCGTCATGCTCCTCAGGTCTGCTCTGCACGTTTTTGCCTTTTGTTTATTAAATATTTCAACTCACTGTGCTCCCTGTCTGTCTGCTCTTTGGTCCAACACAGACCATGACAGCAGAGAGAAGAGGGCGATGAGTGGAGAAGTATAAAGCCAGGTTAGAATTGTGAGGCAGCATTCTAAGATTTGAACATCTCTTTGTGCAATTTTATATTTATTATTTAAGCACAGAGTATCCGCAAATGTAAATCTACCAAAACTGAGAAGCGGAGCCAGGAGAGCATTATCAAGGGAAGCCAGTGTAAAGATCCATAGTAAATCTGGATGAGCTGCAAAGGTCTATAGGTCAGCTATCAGTTGTGCACTCCGTAAATCTTACTTGGGAAGACAAAGAAAAAAAAAAACCCATGAGAAGCTGAATTTAGTATTTGACACTGACCATACAGTGGAGACAGCAAACTTTTGGAAGATCTGTTCAGATGACAGAAAACTTTAACTTTTCTGTTCCACATACAAGACATGATGCAGGATTGAAAAATCTCTCTCTATATCTATCTATCTATCTATCTATCTATCTATCTATCTATCTATCTATCTATCTATCTATCTATATATATATATATATATATATATATATATATATATATATATATATATATATATATATTTATCCAAGTCAAAGTCCAGACCTAAATCTAATAAATAAATTGTCTTTCAGCAAACCCATCATCTGATCGCCTGTGAGTTGACACAAACATATTTAAATCTCTTGAATGATATGTAACTAAAGCTGGTTCGTAGCTAGAATGATATATATAGACTCAAAGGGAAATGGTGTAAAAAAATATTGCCCCTCTTCAGGTTTAATTGATTATTTTCTTTCTTAAAGGTGCATGGCACAAGTTTTGAAGTTAAATATTATCTATTTTCTTCTCCCATACTTGCCCTTACAATCGCCCAACATGTAAAATGAGTTATCCTCTATTTACCGCAGTTGCCTCTATAGGCTGGATTAGTCAGTTCATGAGAGAGGGATTTATGCTAAATTCCCTGGGCGTTCACATGAGTGTGACGCGCCGTGCGCTCTCGTTCAACTGGCTACTTTATTGAGTCTCCGCCATAACTGGTGCATTAGCAAGAGAACAAGGGCTAACTTCAATATTTTACAACGTTGATGGCAGCTGCCCCCAAGCAAAACCAATTATTAAGATTTAGGGGCTATTTCTATTTTTCACATAGCCAGGTAGGTATGTTTAAATATTTATTTCTTATTAAATCAACATATTTTTGTATCTACTAAGGTTAACATTGTCTAACATGTTAACATGTGTTTGATTACCTAAAATAAGCATGCGTAACTAACAGAATAAACAGAAAATGGGGTCCAAATACTTTCCAACTCCACAGTAACCCTCCATTAAGGGAAAATAAAAAAAAATAATTCAACATAGCAAAGCCAAATTGCTGAATTTAGCAAGTTTTTACCCAAAAGATCTTCAGAGCAGAAATTTCAGCAGCATATCAGCCCAAAGAAGACGGAAGCGAAGGGAAACATGTCAAAAACTGTATGTCTGTTGGAGCTGGATTCAGGCTGACAGTGAGGAAGCGACAGCTGACGTTCCAGAGGTTAGCTAAAGGTTTGGGTTTCCAGGGGGCTGCTAGCTGGTGATGCGTAGCTGCAATGGCAGGAAAGGTGAAGGAGTCTGGGTGCTCCGTGACGAGTGACAATCCACACTCTCAGAGGGGGTGGGTAGGGGGGTGGAGGGAGTTGTTTGGGGTTAAAAGATAGTAATATCACTTCCTGGCTTGTCACACAGCACCTCCACAGGGTCAGAATTAGGGGTATTTGAGAAGTTCAACAGTTTGACTGATGTGTCAGGAAAACTTCTGCTTACAAAAAGTACAAGCTTTAAGAGGAAGCAAAGAACAAAGACCTTAATTATAAGGAAGGCTTTTTTTCAAGGATACTATATGGAGACACATGTTACAATGTTCCGCATCTCTTCCTGCCACACGTCCTAGACGGTACGTTCTTGTGACAGTAAGCGGAGGTCCCATGTGACTTCCTGTCCACTGATGTGTTTGCTGCACCTATCATGAATAACTGCACTCAATTTCCATGTTTTGACATAAGAGGGGACGTTTGATAAATAGTTCGAGGACTTGAGCACATAAATGAGGCATAAATAATGCATAAATTAAGTGCCATTTTATGGAGAGATGTCAGTGCGTTTCTCCAATAACGGGAAGATTAATGACCTGACTGCAGAGGGGGAAATACTGCATAGGAGAGCGGCAGAAAGATCAAGAGATGACTCCTCTCTCTGACTGTTTTCAATCAATATACCCATGTATTTACAGAGGCTGGATGGATGATGCCAGCAAAGCAAACCTCAGCTGAAGTTTCAGGGAGGAAGAAAAAAAGAGTAGCTCGAGTGACGACATACTTGGGTGATAAAGTGTCTTCTATTTCTGAAGCAGCAGTTTTGAGGATTTAAGATCTGACAAACCAAGTGAATTTAAAATCAAATGATGTGAGATTTTTAAAGTTTTAATCTCTGACAAATGTTCCACAGCTATGAGAGGAATTACTTGTTAATATGTGCTCTTAATAAAAAAAAAAAAAAAAACGTCCCTTTACTGCCCCTCTCTTCTGCAAAGTCGGCTCTTTTTCATCAAATTTGTATTTCTGCTCAGTTTTGCATTTACATGAATAGCAAAAATGAAAGTAAACCTCTGAGACACAGAACTAAAGGCCTGATATAATACGACCAACACAACATATCCAAGTCAATCACCCTTGGAATTGTATGTTACTAATGCTACTAATTTAATTTATTAATGAAACCGGTGATATCACAAACACAGGTTTGCATAAATCCAGCTGTTTAAGCATTTAATAGACATTTCCCTTCATAAAGGTTTAAAAAAGGCTGGTGCCTTTAGGGTTTTACTACGTGATCTGTTCTGTCTTAACACTCTAAAGCGCAAAGGTCCAATCTGTATAAATGATTAGAAATGATGTCCATTAAGTACACACCACTGTATGTTTTTGCCCCAACTCCCAAGCATGCTGGCTGCACAGATCATCTATAATTGCTGCATCCCTCACTCGAGCTGCAGATCCAGGTTACCCTGGGACAAATCAGCTGATAAGAGGCAGTGACTATTTACTCATCCCTTAAGTCCCATGTTGAAGTAAATGTGAATGAGGCTACTGCCTATGTCAGCTTATCTTCTGTCTATAGTACATTCCGCAGCTATGTGCCCATCCATATGGAGTAACAGAAAACGTGATTCATCAGATTGGCCACCTTGTTGCATTGCTCTGTGGTCCAATCAGAGACTTACGTACACACCCATGTAAACATTTTCAGTGGTGGAGATGGTATATCATCAATACCCTAACTGGTAAGTAACTGCACTGTACACATCATCACTGACAAACTGTGAGGCACTCTGAATTCTTTCTATCATAACTACAATTTACTTTTTTTTAGGAATTTGAATCGGACCATACAAGGCAGCACTGCTTTTCCACATCTATTAATGGCCACCCACGGCCCTGTCATCGGTTTTCTTCCTTGATCTAGTTTGGAGTGATACTGACCACTGCAGACTGGGGATGACCCATTAGAGCTGCAGTTTAGGAGATATTCCGACCCAGTCATCTAGCCATTATAATCAGTAAATAAATTAGTTGAAAGTTTCTCAAGCCTTTACTAATGCACGCCTTTCCTTTCCTGCTTCTGACGCATCAACTTCAAGGAAGAACAGTTCACTTGCTGTCAAATATATTCCAACAAATATTAGGTGTCATGATGACATCATAATCAGCGTTACTCACTTGATCTATCTCTGTTCAGAGAATTGTGCCTGAGAGGTGTATATAATGCTTTAAACAAATGGGGCCCAGGCTTAGTTACTGTATCAAAGAAAAAAACATTTTCATTGATATCTGGAAATGTGGATCTTTTTAAAAAATGTGTTGTCTGAATTTAGGGTTGGGGTTAGATTATTTTGTGCCCTCCTGGATGAATTGTTGTTGTTTTGTTGGGGAAAGTTTGGTAGGTCATCCACTCCTGGAAACGTTTACCAAAGTTTTGTATTTTCTCCATTTGTGGCTCATACTTTGGTTTGCTAAATGCCCCAAACCCTAGAAGTGTCACCCATTCTAGGTAGATGGGAATGGCTTTGTTACTCATCTTGATATTCTAGATTGGACCTTTCCTTCATGGATGTTTTAATAAATAAAAAAAGGGAAAACACCCTTCCTTTTCTGATGATGTCCTCTTGTTAGTTATGAGTTTAAACAGCCAGTCTGAAATATCTCCAGACACCTTTATTAGAGCAACCTCAAAGCTGATGGAGAATGAATGTGGTGCCTGCAACAGTTGCCCTCCAAAAAATTACTTTTCCCTTGACCCAAATGTATCTAAGATTACAGATGTTCAGTAATCACCACAATTATTTTCAATTTGCCATCATCCTCTTTCTCCTTGGTGAATTGGGGGGGAAAAAAAAAAAAACTTACAAGGAACTGCCGAGATTATCCCCATGAATTTCAAGTGTCATTTCCCCTATTTAGATTAGATGAGCTGCAGGTCACCTTTTCCAGCGCTGAGACTTTCTAAGTCTTCAACTCATCTACTGGGAAACTATCATCAGCCCCTGTTGAATATGTATGATTAGTTATGCAATGTCAATTACATCGGTCATCAGTTATGCCAGAGTGAACATTAGATTAGCTCTGAGTGATGGAGGGGGTATTCACCGTGACCTTCCACTGGTGGCATGTCTTGATTTCTTTGTTTCCAGGGCCAGAGAGCAGCCAGGGATGTGGAAGGTTTCTGTGTCAGGGAGGCACAGTGTCAGGTCCTCTCTGAGCTCCAGGGACTGGAACTGAATCAGACAGCTGCCGATGTCTGGATGACTCGGCACACAGGAAATGGCTAAGAGACACACACATAGCTGTCTGCGAACATTAGCATGACTGACAGTCCCACCACCTTCAGAGTTGCACAGACATGCATCTCCAGTTTCTGTGTCAGACAAGAAATGATACCCGACCAGAGGAAGGGGGTAGAAGTATGCAGAGCAGATGAGGTCTCAAGAACGCAACATTTCTGAGAAGGTAGACGGCAAATGATTAAACACGTGATAAGGGAAAGTGATCGCTAACTCCATTGGAGCGGCACTGGTCTGTGCAATGTTTTTGCTGTTGCTTCAATAGACCTACAGTGACAATGATCCAACATACCTGGTCTGTTGCATTTGGGTCATCCTCAATTTTAATCCTGAATAACCAAAAGGGGTGTACATTCTACCTCCCACTGCAGTCATGTGACATTTGTGAGACTGTGTCATGATGACATCATTTCCGATACTGGAGTCATGTCAATTCAGCAGCTATGACAGAACCAGCCAGTTGGAATTTTTCATTTATTTTTTACCGTTTTGTTATGTTTTTTTGTCTCTAAACATAAAGTTTCAGCTAATTCAATGAAGTCAACAATTCAATTACATGACCTAGGTTACAACTGACCGAAGTAGAGCATAGTTTTTGAAGAATTTAGAGGGAAATTACTGACATCTGTGCTACTTTACAGTTTAAAGCCTGGTGTGACAAAGGATAATCTCAAGTCAGATATTAGTCACAATAACAAGAACAATGCAAAGAGCTGCTTGATTAATTTAGATTTTTTTCTTCAGGCACTCACTGAATTTTCATTGTGATATTTCTTTGATCTGTATATGATGCATATTGTTTTTTTTTTAACATTATTTTAATGTCTTGCTTATCTTTATGGCAGCTCTCCTTACTTCCATTACTTTATTTTCCTCTAGAGTACTTTGCATTTCTCTTTGTATGAACATTTAAATAAACTAAGTAATAACCTGGGAGAGAGTTGTAGTCAATTTGAACTGTGGAGGGCCGTTGACTGACCAAGTAAAAGCCGTTGTGCTGACAGATTCTTTGTCAGGTTGGAAGAAACATAAAAAACCTGAAGACAGATGAATGTATGCAAGCACAACTGAATCAATGTCAGAAATGTGCCATGTAAACAGAGATTGTGACGTCAACCAGGCAGGGTCTCGCAGCCAATATCATCTTGCCTTCAAATGACTGCAGTACACACATATTTTCTTTGGACGATAGCTGTACTGCCCTTGAAAAAAAAAAAAAGGTTGGTTGGTGCTAAATGGATTTGTTTAATCAGTGTAAATTAAATTAGAGTGCATACCACAGTTATCATCTCCACAAGTAAAGATGTAGAAAAAGCCTAATTTTAGTAATTTTATGTTGCATCGTAGCACAATCATAATACAATGCAATGTTTTACATTAGTAATTTTCTTCCATTAGGAAAATATACTACAAAACTGTTGTTTATTACAAAATTATTAGCACCACAGTTACCAGCATGTTTAAGAAATCTCTAGGGTATATTATGCTATCAAAAAGAAGCTCATTATTCTTAGCAGCACTTTAAAAGCAGGAAAAAAACGACAAAACATATTAAGCTAAGGCAGATGTTTGCTGATCTTTATAAGTCTTTGGAGTTCTTAGCTTTACAAAAACAAGCCAACTAGTTTGTCGTGCAAATAAAAGATAGGTGTAATTATTCAAATTTAAATAAGTGGTAATTATTCCTGATTACACATTTGCATACTATTGGCAATATCTTTATTGTTCACTCAGTATTGTTAAACATTGTGTGTCTATGAAACCCCCACTATATGGAAACACGGTGGTGGCAGCATCATGCTGTGAAGATGCTTTTCTTCAGCGGGGGCAGGGAGCTTTCTTGAGAGTTTATAGAAAGATGAATGGAGCCAAAAGCAAGAAAATACTGGAAGAAAACCTGTTGGAGTTCGCGGAAAACATGGAAACTGGGGTGGACATTAACTTTTTAGCAGGAGACCAACCCTAAACATCAAGCTGAGGATACAAAAGAATGGTTTAAAATCAGATGTAGGTAGTAGCTAGTTACATTTACTCAGTTTTTCTTAACTTTTTGAACATAATATACTTTTAGGAGTAGTTTTAATGCACTGTACTTTTTAGTTTTACTTAAGTAATGTAGCTATACCTCTTAATAATCTTAATTGAGTATAATGTATGGCTACATGAATGAAAAGTTTATGAATGTAAATTGTAAGATTAAAAATTCGATGTCAGCATTTTACTTTGAGCTGGTGAGGCACATTGCACTGGAGGTGCTTAGATATAAAAAAACTGAGAAGTTAGAAAACATTGATGTGAAACTATGACATATTGACCCTCTTTTTTTAAAAACTTACGCATTCCAAAATTAAAGTTGTTATCTAAATGGCCTCTTCAGGTAAGTGGGTGTCGTATACGAGCCTAATAAGTTATCACATTTCTAGAAAGTTTCCTGACCCATAAGCAGAATCAAACACAGAGCTCAGGAATACTTAAATTAAGACTTTTGTATAACAAGGAAAGGGAAAATGTGCAACGGGAAACCTTCTGAAAAGGAGCTTCAACAACATCTGGGAAAAGAGAGGAGCGGCTAGGTGATGCAGGCAGCAAGCAGGAAGGATTTCTGAATTCAGAGTGAAGGTGGTTTACTGCATTATGGTTGATGAAGGATTTTGGGAGGGAAGTCGGAATCGTGCTCATGGTCTAAGAAGGAGGATTCCTTCCGAGAGGTTGAGTTTCCGGACAGATTCAAGTGTGAGATGTGTGGTTGGGGGTGAGATCCGTACATTTGAAGAGTGGGCAGGCAGGTGACAGCTGAGGGCTTTGGCGCGGCAGTGGATGACTGTGGAAATGTTTCTGAGGAGATGTATCCCAAAGAGGTTTGGAAAATGCATCAAAGTGGTGTGGAGGCCTGATGTAAGGTACAAATTGAGAGGTACAAAGAATTGATATGAGCTTCGAGGAAGGCAAGAACAATATTCAAAAGATTACTCTGAGAGACCCTACCAGTTGAAAAGGGAAACGGCAGACAGGCAGACTGCGGTTAGCGGCCACGGCCTCCAGCAGAGATCTCCAGTTCATGGAAGATCTCACACAACTCACGCTCACAAACACATGCACACACTAGGATCTCAACAATAAAACTATAAAATGTTCTTACAGCCTCACTTCTTGGACCTGTAGAATTCTTTAAATAATTTTCATAATTAAAGTAAACTGCCCCATAAATTCAGCTGTGTTATTTCAGCTATTTATTTACTAGCTCTAAGCAACGAGTCATCTAGTCAAAACAAGGTCACTGTCTGACCTTGTTTTTCACAAGCTGACAATTTATTTGAAATCCTAATGAGTAGTTAGCATATCCGAGACACACCATTTTACAGCTTCATTTTGAGCAATAAATGTAACTTACTTTTTTGTGGGTGGAAAGGGACTTCTCTGCTTCAATCTTGTTCACTTATTTGTCATGTCAGCTGCCTAGCAAACAAATACATATGCACATTATAGTCAGTAATTCTGTAAATACATTGCTATGCAAACAAATCAATTACCACAACCATTTTCTAAGAATTGTCCTATTTAAATAATATACAATGACAATTGTGGTTTTAACGTCACAAAATGTGGAAAAGTTCAAGAGAAACTGTGTTAATACTGATTTATAAAGAAATAAAAGTGACTATGGCACACCAAACTGACTGAAAATTTAACTGCAAAGTGCTTGAACTTGAAACTAGGGATTGACAATGAACAGTTACTGTGAGTTTTCCAATAAATAGTTGAAATTTAAGAAAACTGTGCAAGTAATGAACACTAAAGGAACTGTATGTACTGGGTGGTAACACAAATCCAAATGCACTTCCATCATGCCATGTAGTCTCCAGGAACACTGGGCTTATGGAAACAGTCAAGAAACTGTAAGTTCTTCAGTGCTTTGCTTTTAAACATCATGTTAAAAACTATTCTTTCTATAATGGGAAAGTTTATGTGCCGTTTTACAATTAAGAAGGTTGTCTGTCTGAACTCATTCTGTGATCTTTTCCTATTAAAAAGGAGCTTGGTACCTGAGGGGACAGCCTCATTAAGAAAACACTTCTTTGTTAGTTAAAAGGGTTTCTGCTGGGTCAAAGAGATTAGATGGAATTTATTTATAAAGAAATGTTTAAAAGAGCTTGCACACGGAGAGGTTCTATGTCTCACTGAATACATGATTGATGAAAGTCTGAATATCTGAAGAAACGTTTAAAAAATGTGATCTAATCCTTTTTATATGTGGTACACCTGGTAAAACTCTACACTTCCCATTTTTTTAAAAGTGGGCCCCAAATTCCCTTACATTACAAAACTAGATTAGTATGCCAACAAAGCCCCCTCACAGATCTAAATGCCTTTTGGAGAAACATTGGAATCCTCACATCCATCTTCCAGTGGAAAACAATGCCGCTGATGAAACATGTGCAGGCATTTTAATTCCTATGAGTCAACTGTGGCTGAAATGATTGTCTCATGTTAAACAAACCGATTCTGAAGCAACCTGACAAGCTCGCTCCTTGAGAAGAATGGCAGTGTGTGCCATTCAGCTGGTTACACACAAAATCCGTCGTCTCTACAGGAGCCGCTGCCTCTGATGCCTGCTTCCACTAAGTCATTAATCAGTGAGCGCTTTCAATTACGCAGGAGACAGCCCATTCACTCATACCTTGCTTTCGGCCTCTGAACCATTTTACCAGAAAAGACAAAGTGGAAAAGAAAAGTGACGAAGAGAACAGACATTATGTGATACAGATTATCTACAAGGATTTGACTTGGATATTTAGGTTGCATCTCAATAAATTACATCATTGCAAAATTCATTTTAGTATTTCGGTTTAAAAGTGAAAATTATACATTTTGGGATTTTTTGCTTTGGCCATATACTTTGGGTCCTAATCATGCTGAAGGGCACATCCACGAACCCTCTTTAGTTTCCTGACTAAGCCAAGGAAATCCTTGTACAAGAATGAACAGTAAATTTCTGTAGTCATTATTCCTCAATTCTATTATTCTCAATTATTTCTGTAACCTCATATAAAATCCACATTTTTAGTCCTTGAATATATTATGTTGTTGACTAGGAGTTTCTAGAAATGCAGAAAATTTGAATGTTGTCTTTCCAGGTGCTGTGTAGATACCTTCATATTCTTTATGGGTCATATCTTTCAAGCCATTCAGTTTTCTCTATTCTATATTGTGTTTTTGGAACAATTAATTTGCAGTATTTGCAGCCGAACTGCTAAACAAGGTCAGGGACTTTCGGCTACCCACTTTTGTGATTCTGCCATTTTTTTAGTCATAATTTTACAGGCCAAGCTCAAGGATGCCGAAGCTACAAGTAGATAAGTTAAAATGTTCAGTTGTTGGATGTATTAACCCACACAAACCATTGCACAAGCCCCTAGAATACTACAAAAATTGTTGAACGGGGCGGGGTGGAATGCTCTGCAAATTTGAAGGGGGCAGGTTGTGAAGTGCCTTCTTTGGCCCCTTTCCTAGGATTCCTTTGAAACCAATTTATTATGGTGTGGTCTGTTTAACCAAAAGGAGGTTCTGTGCAGTACCAACTACTGCACAGCTAACCAAAAAGTTAGCTTCACAAACTCAGATTTCGCAAACATAAATATTAGCTTCACTACCATTAAACTGATGATAAATAAGGACATTTGTGGAAGCTAACACTAGCCACTGACTGATAACCAATGGCTTGGTCTGTGTCACACATCTTCAGACAAAAGGTGCTGCATGCACACACAGTACATGACAAAGGTGCACAGAAATGCACATTTGAGAGGATAGATGTTTTACATTAGACCTTTAAATGTTACTTTTTAATGGCAGCCGAAGCATTTGAGAAGAATAGCCTATCCCTCTGTCCCTGGGCAGCAGCATCTTAAAAGAAACAGTTGGAGTGCAGGTAGCCAGTGTTGCCACTTCTTGTGAGAGAAACTAACAACCAGTTTTATGAAAACAGATAAAGCCCAAAGCAAACCCAACAGGCAACCCACCACATTGTAATACATATGCTGCTTGTAAATAGTATAAATGAACAAGAACAAGTCTCTTAAATAAGTGGAGGTGGCAACACTGCTGGAAGCCTGGAACACAGTAGAGGAATGCACGTTTCTGGAGGTTCCTTTTCTCCTCTGTCATCAGACTCTTGTGATAAATGTGTGATAAATCATGACTTTTTGAGTTACCTATAGTTAACATCAATATCAATATTATTATATTTAATGTGCATTTATTTTTAATTGAACAGCATACAGAAAATATTTTTTTCATTACTGCTGCGTAAAACCATGTTTCCTATCTTATACATGCTGGTTAAATGTCAGTGGAGTATTGCCATAGGGTAGGCAGTAAGCTTGTTTGAATTGTGCTGGCATTCACTGGCAGGTTAGGCCTAGAATATTTTCCCTGACGTTATTTGACAGGTCCCCACATTCTTTAAAATCGCAAAAGTGGGGCCAATCATTTGTGCAAGACTCTAGAGGGGCCAACTTCATGCAGGTTGGTGGCGAGGTTCAGTTGAAAGAGAGGTATTCTGTGACAGTTCTTTTAAAAACATTGAGACTTGAATATTTTGTTGAAAATACATGACTAAGTTGAGCCTCATGACCAGATAAGTGGTCTGGTAAGGTTAGAGTTATTGCTAGGTGAAGCTTACGTACATGTCAGCTCACCCAATGAAAATCAGTTTCTAACCTTTATCTGAAGTTTTTTTCAGATTTTTTAATGTTGATATGTTGCCAATTTCTTGTAATGACTGGACCAAGAAACCCAGCATTCAAGCCAGACACGATCTGTGTTATAAAGAGTTTATTATAGAGTTTGGAGTTGATTGCAGGTAAATCAAGCAGGTGATGACTGACCCAAACACAGATTTTGAAAGGTGATGACTGAACTAACAAGAAGTGGATAACTGAGGCAGATTGACCAGTTGATGATGGCGGAGAGCCAGCCAATCAGCCCCAAAAAAACACAAAGGCCAGACAATTCATGACATTTCTATTGAAATAAATGGTAAATGGCTTGTATTTCAATGGCGCTTTATCAAGTCTGGAGGACCCGAAACCACTTTACACTACATGCAGTCATTCACCCATTTGCTCACACATTCACACACTGATGGTGGTGAGCTACACTGTAGCCATAGCTGCCCTGGGGCAGACTAACAGAAGCAATGCTGCCAGAAAATCGCCGCCACTGGGCCCTCTGACCACGGCCAGCTGGCAAAGCAGGTGAAGTACCTTATCCAAGGACACAACGACTTAGACAGTTGGAATGGGGGTTCAAACTGGCAACTTCCTGGTTACAGGACTACCTCCCTAGCTCCCTCGCCAATTAAGCTGTGGATAAAATAAGTATTTCTCCCACTGTTTATCAGTTTATGAACAGACAGAAATGATTACCAGCATGTTCAGTTATGCCTGTTTGAAAATGTAACATTTTTGACTTTTATAAATAACTTAATTATCATGGTATAAAAACTACTGCATTATTCCAGAAATGGTTTAACTGAGCTTATTTGTGACTTCTCAGTAATAATGTTCTCAAAATATTGATAATAAAAGTATAAACCCTCTAATTGCAGTGTCATTTATCACACCATGTACATGACACTGCAGTTGTAAATGTGTTTTTCTTTGATCGCCAGTTCACTCATCTTGCCTGTGGTGTGTTCCTGATGATAGCTGTTCTGTTGGGAGGCGGTGTATCTGAGAAGGGAGGTTAGAAGCAGATGGTGAAGAATTCTCAGGGTTTATTTCAGGAGAGCTTAGCTTTTCCGGCTCATATACTGACTTAATTATAAGACGTAGGGGAGAATGAACCCCTGGAAAGTGAATTTGAAGAGGCACAGAAATCTCCATTTAGACAAGGAGAAATGCTGGATCCCTAATAAAATTACTGGGCAGATGAAAAGTCTAAAATTTGACAGAGCGTAACGGGAATTAATAAAGCACACAGAAATATAGGAATTTTCATAATGTCAAATAATTGCAAGTAGAAAAAAAAAAAATCATTATGATCGGGAAACCCATTCACATAAAGTACATTTTCAGGTAGAATTCATTTCCACAGGCAGGGATTGCATCTGCAGTTTATAAACTGAGGGATATAATGACTGCCTGCCCTCTGTTCCTTCCAAATTTCCCATCTGTTAGTGTTCTATATTGTTTTTCGGGGAACAGAATATAAGAAACTCATTTTAAATCGATCTTCCTCACTAGTAACAGGCAGGACATGATCATGATTTGAAAATAAATGCATATGTCAGATTATTTTATTGTTTCCTCCATTTGCATGTGTCACAAGGATAAAATATAGGCGGTAATAACCAGTGATAAATTTGAGTATTAGATATTAAAAATCCAAGATTTTTGTTTTTTATGGATCAGTGTTTATGAAGATCAGGGAGTGCCGTTTCTAGAGCAATCTTCCATGTTGTAGCTATGATGCTGCCAAGGTTTGGGCCAAGTAAAGTTATGCTACCTTTATGAAAAGGTTATGTTTTTGACAAATATATCTATAATTGCTTTGGACTATTTTCAGATAATATTTTCAAACTGTAGCCTTGAAACTGTAGTTAAATAATTTACAAATGTTGGTTAAAAGAAAAAATATTTTCTTCCAGTTTTGTTACATTTCAAAAAAAAGTTGCATTAAAGATTATTAAATATCAGTGGAATTTTATACTGAAATCTACTAATGTCATTGTCTTTTTGCCCAAGCTCAACGGATTCTTCTAGCCCTGAAGCTGTTGTTCCATCAATAGGCCCTTTTCCCTTATATCTGAAAAGCTTTTTGAAAATTTACACTGGGAATTTCAGATTCCCTGGGCTTTAGTTTTACTTGAAAACTTTCCTGGTCTGAAGTTAAGACTTTTAAAAGCATGAGGCTTTGTCAAAGGGGTAGGGGCAAAACAGTCCGCCGCTTGGAGGTGTAAGGAACAGTAAGGAGGTTAGCGTACAAATGAATGGATTTTATGCCTTTAAATTGTCACAAAAATTAGTTTTAAGATATTTTTAACGAGAAAGAAATGAGCTGTTTTTGAATATGCTTTCAGAGTTGTTTGGAGCGGCAGAGCTACGCAGACAGGCTAACCGGGGAGCTGTAGAATGAAACCCCCGTTGTTGCAGCGGTTGTCTTTGCTTGTTTTATACTGCTCCTCCACCGACAGCTCGTCTTCATATAGAGGACAGATAGGTAAAGCGCGTAAGTCTAGTCCCCTTTTGGTTACTGTAATCAAAAATGACGACACAACATGCCGTCTTTCATTGGGTGCGCCACCTATGTATTTATAAACTACTCATTCAACGCTCTGGGAACACTTTCATTGTTTATGTGATTGTTATTAGACTTTGATAGAACATGTATTCATGAAAGCAATACTTGATTGCTGGTAATAGAAAGCCAAATTAGTTACATACTGTGCCTTTAAGGAAATAGCAAACTGATGAAATTATTAAACTATACCTTTAATAATGGCGACCAGAGATGCCAAAACCCAACTTCAAAGATCATTGTGTGATTAATTTTCTATAAACTGCTGGACTGTATATGAGTCACTGTAATTTATGTGGGTTGAAGATATTAAGTCATGTCTGTTTAATCCCCTCTACGCTGCACCTAATCCATAATTCACAGTATAATGTGCACACTGGATACCTGGCATTTATTTGAGAAACTTTAATGTAGTATTGGATAGGGACTAGAAATGGTAAATGCCTTATCTTCAAGTACATGGACTGGGAAATCTGTCGCAAACATGAAAAAAAAAATCCTGCTTGGTGCAACATCTGGAGGAAAGAAAAATGTATTGATCATGTTGAAAATGCGAAGTTTGTGGTGGATGTGGAGGAGGCTTTTTATTATTTTTTATACGGGTTGATTCATTAAAGATTTATTGGCTTGTTATAAAATATGCCAGACATCACAACACAACAGTGAGTGTGCTCACTGAAACACTCCTAGAAATGTGGTAAACTCTAAGGTTATGTGATAGTTGAGTCCTCATCAGTTCAAAAGGAAGAAAAGCAGCAAATAACATTGCTGCACCCAGTAAATAAGGGTGATTATGAGAATCTTACCTCTAAAAACCTGATATCAAGGCACTAGGATAAGTTCCATGGCTTTTTCCACATTTATATTGGATGCTCCATTCTGAAGGAGGCTTTCCCAACACTGCATGTTGCCCCCACAGAAGTGAAAATAAGATCTCCGTCTCCCTAGGTATTAAAACAGCTGCTTCGATTCGCACTGCTAATAGTGCAAAATACTGTAAACACCAAGTTCGCAAATGATATATTAACACGGCAACATCAGATGAGAGGGATTAAGGCAGAGCAACATCAGGGTGTTGGTAACATTTCAGTTTTAAGGAAGTGGGTTTGTTGAAATGATTCTTGGAGTTGCAAAAAGAGAATTTAGTGGGTCATGAAGTATAAAAACAACTCCTTTATACTGAGATGTTAGAAAAAGCTCCTGAAAGGGCCTCTGAGCCATTATTATGCTCTATCAAAGATTCTGAAGGCATCAAAGAAGCCATGAATGCTAGCTCATTAGAGGAGCTTTCATTAGAAAGATGGATGGGCCTTTTTAGGACAGAGTTTGCCTGTGGTCCATTCTGCTCACATCCCAGGAGCAGAAAACAGGCATCAGACTCAGTTCCTATTCACAGAATGTTCTGTTAAAGCTGCATACTCTAGTAGAGGACAGTGGATGTGACCTATACAGGTTTAAAAAGCTTTTATCACAGATCAGCGTGTCAGAATTTTTAACCTGAAGTTTTACATAGAACTACAAAAGAGGAAAAATAAAAATTAGGAAGTGCTTAATCTTAGTGCTTCTGATAGAGTTAAGTTTAATAACTCTTTGATTCTGGAAAGAAAGCCAACACAAACAAGTTTTTTAGACTCTTCTCAAAGAGACAGAGGGCAGAAGAGCCAGAAACGTGAGGCCGTTTTCATCACAGTCTCTGCTCCATCTGCGCTGGTTACCTCTGTCCATTTGCCTTTATTATCAGACATCAAAGAAGTGGCAGGAGGAGTCAGGGGTTCACAACATGGGGGTAAGAAACAAAACAAAAGGCAAGGGGGGTTTTACAACATGGTGTAAGATTAACATATATAGCAAGAGACTCTTGGTCTAGGAGAACCATCTGTTTCTCCTGTGTGAAGTTAAAACAGTAGAACAGTCCTTAATACAAAGATAAAAAGAAAATGATTACATTCACATTTCTTCTAACATTCCCTCCTTTTAATCATTTTTTTATTTACAAATGGAGCTTAACGTAACCTTATTCAACTACTCATTTCTTGCGTTCTGCATTTTTAATGAGACTGTCATTTTGTTAAGCATTTAACATGGAAAAAGTTAAACTACGGGGTGTACTTCTTCAAGAGGGATTTGTGAAAGCATTTGATATTGAAACATTACATTTCCCATAGTCTTAGCAATCATAGACTTTAGGCATGGGATTACACAAGCAGTAAAAACACAAAGAATAATAAGAACAATAATAATGGGTGTCATTATTTTCAGTGAAAGGTGCCACTACGATCCTGAAAAGAACGAGGGGAGGAAGTCCACACTTAGAGGAACAGCATCCTGGGACATTGCTTGTTGCAGATTCTTTAAAGCAGACATAGCTTCAGTAATATGAGTTTCATTTGCATCAGAAATGTATGTACAGCAGGAAATTCCAATCATTACACATACGGCACCTTGCAGTTAACATGTCCAAAACCATTCTGTTTTGCAGTACCATTAAACGCATTACCAGGTGCAAACACAGGTACGAGGGCTGTCCTCAGGAAACACGTTCCGTCTCCTGCCGGCATGCTCTTAGCATACAGGGTGGGTTGTCTGGTGGATTTGGGCATCACTGAGCATACGTAGCAGTTACTCGTGTTCTTCTCCTCAGCCAAGACCGTCACATTTATCTGCCACAAGTTCTCTGGGTGATGGTCTGGGAGATTTCCCAGCCAAATCTTCATGGCAGTGGAGTAGGTGAACTTCTTTCCTCTCTCACTCAGCGGATCTGGACTCAGAGTCCAGCAAACAGGTTAGCAGAGATGTTAATTTTACCCAGGACTCTAAAGAACAGGGATCAGTTGATTTCTTCACCGACGTTGAGACGAGTGGCCCTAAAAAACCAAACCCCTTTGAAAATCGGACTTCCCCACTGTTCCAACCTTTAGGCACTTAACACTCTCTGTAACTTACAGTGGCTGAGGTGAATTCAGGAAGGTCTTTCAGCAATCTTCACAGCTGTTGGCGTGGTCAGGAGCACTTGGTATGGTCCTTCCCACCTTGGGCTTGTCCAGTTTTTCCTTCTGATGACTTTGACGAACACCCAGTCTCCTGGTCTCACTGTTTGTGGATCCTGTGGAGAAAAAGATTCTCCTGGCAGTAAATTTGCATTGGACACTTCTTTAGACTGCAACATTTCTCTCATGTAGTCTGCTAAAGTTTTTTTTTTATTTTTTTATTTTTTCTTCCTGTATCTTTTAACCTTCTTCTGAGATAACAGGGCTTGTAACTGTACTTGTTTCTGCACCCACTGGGCATGGTCTATTTATTCCTGCATCCTCCATTTATTTCATTTCTTTTTGAATTTTTTTTATTTGGGCTGAAAGCCCCCTCGGTCGCTAGGACCGTCCCTGCCTCCTCGGAAACCTCCTCAACGCCATTGAAGGGTCCGGTGGCTTGGAAAGCAAATATTTCTTCTGAATCACACATAGGATCTGCCCAGAAAATGTGTGTCCCCCCTCCAGATGCACCAACTCCCTTTTTTGCGTGTTTCTCTTTTTTGACGCACATATTCCATAACTGTGGTTACATTAGACGTTGCCAGTGTAACTAAATGTTTTTTTTTTTTTTTAACCCACTCATAGATATATGGCTGGAAACCTCCCACCAACATGTTTTTTAGCTGTTGTTGATATGGTGTTTCATCTCCGTCAGCGGGAGGGATGCCGCTGTGAAACCTATATTCTTTTTCAAAGCGTATTTTGAACTTGTCTACGTCTTCCCCTATTTTTTGTTTTATGGACGCCAAGTGTCCATAATCTGCTCTTCTGTGGAAAACTGCTCGTGCTGCTTTTGCTAGAGCTGTCCATTTCTGCCTTTTTTGGATCCCCATTTGTGTTTGATGTTCAAATATTCCGCCTCGTGGGGTTCTGCCTGTATGATTCGCTCTTGCTTTTTCCCAATGTTTTCCCACTGACGACTGTAAGGCTTGTTCGAACTCATTTCCATTTAAACCATATGAGCTATGAATTTCCTCCATGTCTTTGGTCCATATTTCTGGATCTTCCTGTGGAGAAATGACACCTTCTACAGACTTTCTGGTTTCCTCTAACGACCACGGAAGGAAAACTGGGATTGTTTGAGGCTGCTGAGCTCCTACATTAGCATTTGCGACCTGCACCATAGGACACAATCCTTTGGACTGGTCTGTAGATAACGAATGATCTGATTTACTCAGTCCATCCAGGTCTGGGTACAGATTTGAAACATCCTCTGGGGGGTTTGAGGGATTATACGGTGGTGGTCTGTTTTCTTCAGTTGCCACCATGGTTTGCATTACTGAAGTAATGTTCTGGCGGGTTCTTTTTTGTTTAGGGCCTAAACTTGCAGGAGACCACATAGGTGATGAAGTCGGGCTTTGACGCACTCCATTGGCCACCCCACTCCCTCCTTCTGGTCGGGACTGTCTCTGCCTACGGTCTGCTTTATTTTTTGCTCGTGCAGCCTGCCTTTTTTGTGCTTGATTTAACCAACAGCGTGCAATTTCAAGCTCTTTTATTTTTTCCTGTTGTTGTTTTCCTGTTTTTGCACTAGCGCTTGTTTCTAGCCGACACACAACGTTTTCCCATTTAGTCACTTTCAACACACCATTTACATTATACTTTTTCTTCCACTTCCCCAAGTATTTTAAATTAAGTGGATCAATCTGATTCATAAACTTTTCATCCCCTTTTGGATTTCCCTTTGTACTTTGTCTGGAACCCATCCTATTTTACTTTTGCGTTGTGTTTATATCATTTCCAGGACCGTTTTTTTTTTTTTTTTTTTTTTTTTTTTTTTTTTAATATACCTTTCAGGACTTTAACCTGGATTTCCTTTTTTTCTACCTCTTCAGGACTTTAACCTGGATTTCTTTTTTTTAATCTACCATTCAGGACTTTAACCTGGATTTCCTTTTTTTAATCTAATTTTCAGGACTTTAACCTGGATTTCTTTTTTTTAATCTAATTTTCAGGACTTTAACCTGGATTTCTTTTTTTTCCCTACCTTTCAGGACTTTAACCTGGATTTCCTTTTTTTAATCTAATTTTCAGGACTTTAACCTGGATTTCCTTTTTTAATCTAATTTTCAGGACTTTAACCTGGATTTCTTTTTTTTTTTTTTCCCTACCTTTCAGGACTTTAACCTGGATTTCCTTTTTTAATCTAATTTTCAGGACTTTAACCTGGATTTCCTTTTTTTAATCTAATTTTCAGGACTTTAACCTGGATTTCCTTTTTTAATCTACCTTTCAGGACTTTAACCTGGTTTTCCTTAACTTCTGCGACGGACTCAAACCGGCAGCTTCGAGAGACTCAAACTCTCGATTAACTTTTCGGGGATTTTTTAATCACCCATAACCCTGAACGATGGACTTTAACCGATCGCTTTAAAACTTACTTGATTTGTTTGGCTTTCTCCCCGGTCGGAATCCCGTCAATCTTCTCGTTGGCGAAAGGAGACGCTGGTCCCAGCGAGGAAATTACCTCCCGGGACTTTCACCAGGTCCTTGCCACAGACCTGCAGTGGTTTACAGCGTGTTGCTCCTGTCGTCAGCGAGTCGATATGTTGGGATCCGCGTCACGGCGCCAGCTGATAGAGTTAAGTTTAATAACTCTTTGATTCTGGAAAGAAAGCCAACACAAACAAGTTTTTAGACTCTTCTCAAAGAGACAGAGGGCAGAAGAGCCAGAAACGTGAGGCCGTTTTCATCACAGTCTTGGCTCCATCTGCGCTGGTTACCTCTGTCCATTTGCCTTTATTATCAGACATCAAAGAAGTGGCAGGAGGAGTCAGGGGTTCACAACATGGGGGTAAGAAACAAAACAAAAGGCAAGGGGGGTTTTACAACATGGTGTAAGATTAACATATATAGCAAGAGACTCTTGGTCTAGGAGAACCATCTGTTTCTCCTGTGTGAAGTTAAAACAGTAGAACAGTCCTTAATACAAAGATAAAAAGAAAATGATTACATTCACATTTCTTCTAACAGCTTCTTCCCTGGATCTGACGCTTTGCCTCAATGTTCAGATCAGAGGTCTATTCAATTAAATTTTATTTATATACCATCAATTCACAACACATGTCGTCTCAAGGCACTTCACAAAGTCAAATTCTATCAAATCAGACAGATTGGTCAAATAGTTTCCCATCTAAAGAAACCCAGCAGATTGCATTGAGTCATTGACCAGTAGCATTCACTCCTCCTGAAAGGGAGTAATGCCACAGGGACAGTTGTCTGCATTGTTGATGGCTTTGTAGCAATCTCTCATATTGGGCATGCATGGCAGAACCAGGCTCAGTATGAACGGACATCTGCCTCGACCGATCGAGGGTTAGAGAAGACAGAGCACAGACACAAGAAGCACGGAAGCACACATTGTGCTTGGAATCTCTTCTATGTTAAAGACGGTAATGGCAGATGATCGTTCCCACCTGGATAGTGTCACAGCTAACAGAATGCCAGAGCAGATGTACCTACTATAAAGAGAAAATAGACAAATAGAACATAAAGTTAAAGTTGAAATAACAACAAAAAATTGCAAAATTGGAGAACAGTTGGAAAACTCGGCAGAGTGAGAGAAACAGATCTTGATGTCCTCCAGCAGCCTAAGCCTATAGCAGCATAACTATCGAGATAGTTCAGACGATCCTGGGGTTTGGATGTAATCAGGTGAGTTCCAGGAAAAAGATGGAGGGACCAGGACCGAGAACCTTCACTACAGGAGGAGCTAACACAGGATCAGGGGGGGAAAAATTGGGATTGTGACAGTATCGGTGGTCTCAATTAAAATTCAAAGCTGTCTTTGTCAAGCGTTTTTCCCCTTTAATTTAACTTATTGAAATTTTAAATAAATAATAATAATAATAATGCGTGCAATTAATGCAACAAACTTATGGGCATTCCCCCCCTTTACAATGTTACCAAAGTCATATGCAGGATCCTGAAACTCTTTTGTACAAAGTTCAACCATTCTTCACTCCAATTGCAGCTGCAACTTTTCTCCCCATCAGGTTTGCAAATATTGACGGTGATTTTTTTTTTTCCTGATTCCTATTTACAAAGTAGTGCAACCTCAGACTGGTTGGAGAGTGTCTGAGAACATCAGGTATCAAGTCTTCAATTAGATTTAGGTCTGCTCTTTAAATGAGCCATTCTATCATATCAATATGGTCTGATCTAAACCATTCTGGCTGTACGCTCAGGGTTGTTGTTCTGCTAGAAGGTGAACTGCTGTGACCACTATCAGGTTTTCTTTCAGGATTGTTGTGTATTTAGCTCCATCCGCCTACCCATCAACTCTGACCACCTTGCCTCTTTCCTGCTGAAGGAAATCAACTTCATGAATGATGCTTTCCATTGGGGAAAGTAAGAAGAGGATGATGCACTGTGGTAGTTTTCATTCAGCAGCACTTGACATGAAGGTCAGCAAGTTATTTTTTTCTCAGGAAAGACTCAGTCCTGTAATGATCCAAAGTGCATCAGACTCCAAACTAAATATTGATTGATGCATGTCTTAAATAAACTAATACAATAAATATTAACACATATAAATATAAATAGTACATCATGTTTTTTTTTCCTTTTGAATATTTTGCTAATAATTTGCAATCCGTTTATTTGATATGTTCGGCAAGTACACTTTAACCTTCTACTTTGGAAACCCTGCTTAAGATGCCTTTGGAGGGTGCAGTTGACTTAACATAGTTAAATAAATCACTCAATCATTCTAGAGCAATCTAGATAATTTTGGAAGTCGCCGACACATAGGTATCAAATCTGCTGAAATTTCCGACATTTTAAAACAAAAAGAAGAAGCTACGCATCATCCACTGAATGAGTTTAGTGGTTGTTGACATTCTCCTCTGCAGAGAGTTGCATCTATCTGTGTTGCACTCATCTGCATGAACAGAATCCCACACAGTATAAATTATGTTCATCTTCGCTGTTTATTCACTTATGCATAGGGCAACCAATTCACCCCCACCTCTTGTACTGCTGCTCACAAAATTGCTCAGACAATGCTCACAGAATAATATGAAGCGATGCTGCTGAACAGCAGCAGCGTGAAGAAATGAGCATGTAAAAGTCCCAACTAAAAGGATGCAACATTGCAGTCTTCTCCTGCGTAAACATGGTTAGTTTTGCTTGCACTAAATTGATAATTAAACTAAAGCAACTATCAATAGTCAATCTGTTATAACAATATAAACCTCAAATAGCATTATTTCTAGTCATGGATTCCTTACAGTTGAGTTTTCACACTTTCTCTGTGTACATATTTAAAGAAAACCTTGACACTTCCATGCAACCCAGTCTTTATGAATTATCCACAAAGTTGATAAATTATGAAACATGCGCTCACACACATGCATGTACTTGTCAGAAGCACTTGAAAACAAATTCAAAATAACAATATGTGAATCTTCCCTGAATGTGTCCTCTCTCGTTTTCTTTGACAGTTGAAACCTATGGATGCAGAAAAACATGACAGCAGTCGCTCAGTCTGCCAGGTCCCCTATATATTATACGTAACAAGAAAATCTCTAAACAAATATAAAGTAAAAGAAAAAATGCCAAGACACTTGGTAATTAGACACAAAGAGAAAAATTTGACAACGTGGCCATTTTTTGCAGAGCAGATTAATTGATTTCAGCTTCGACTGGTCGACACGTGTTTCAGACGAGCTAAAGCAGATCAAAGATATTTAAGCTCTTTCATTTACTTTCAACTGCATTTGAAGCTAACCTTAGCCTTATTTGACCAAAGAATGACCATGCTGGCAAGGAGAAACTAAAGGGAAGTAGGCGTTGTGCACAAGCATCTTTGATCAGGAGTTTAAATCAGAACTCCAAGGGGCCTAATGACTTTTTGCTATGATAGTCTACAGCAGAAAATGAACACTACAGAGCTTAAAACATTGTCCTAATGTTATTGTTAGTCTTAAAAAAATAACTTAATAGTGCATGTAAAGAATCACTACTTAAAATGGGTCATATGATGTAACGTCTGACCCAATAAAACCGCTGCTCTCAAATACCCATTTAAGGGACATATACAGTACTTGTATGTCACAATAAATTAACATTTATGATAACGTGGTGATGATTATGCCTGACAACTAATGAAAAACCAGAATTCAGTTTTTTTTTTTGTGTTTTTTTTTTTTCAGAAAATTGAAGAGCAACAAGCTGATTGCCTTCATGCCATAATGCATTGATGTGGCACGCAAAAATAACCTTTGCAAAGCATTGAGTGCATACACTGTACAGTACATGGCCATACTTTTCATTAAGCTAAAAATTCTGGTTGTAAAAAGATTTTTTAAATCAAAACTCTGATTTACTAACTTTATCACTAAAGTTACATAAATAATTATTTATTATATCCAAAAGGCAAATGCTGGTTTATCTACAATAAAAGAGATTTAAAACATTATAATGTGTACGGTAAACCTCTTACAGGGCTTGTTTGTTTGAGACCCCGGTGCAGGCAGCAAGTATAGAAGAAAACAGACGATAATTTAAACGATTTAATGACGCAACAGAAGAAAATGAAAGTTTCTTTGAGATTCGAGGTCACGTTCCAAGATGGCACTAAGAAGGAGAGGTCAGCGCTTATCATCCTAAGTGGTCTTTGATTGTATCTGCAATAATGATGATAAACAGGAGGGGAGTCTTGTTCTTAGCTGAAAAGGAGATATTGGGGGGAAACTAAGAATACCTTGTCCCCAAGGGGACTGAAGTTGACAAGTTGTGGTGTGTGAAGCAGATTCCTGATGTTTGTTTCCTGATTCAACAGAGAACTCGGCTGAATAGTGGAGGATGGACAGGCAGGTGAGATATGATGGTGGTGTGGATAGGGCCAGGCAGCGGATAAAAGGAGGCGCCCGGAGATTTTTTGGAGGTGATCCAGAAGTACGTTCACAATAATCAGTGGGACAGGATCGTTTTTTTATAGAGTAATATTGTAAAAAAACACTGATTCCCTTACCAATAAAATTCTGTTAGAAACATTTGTGTCTATATATCTAAGTCTGCCAGAATACTGACAAGCTCAGTAGGCTAAATCCTCCTGAGGCACCTTGATATTGGGGCTGGCCCACCAATGTTTGTTTAAATAACGAACACCTGAAATCACAGTGCGCATGCCCAACACGCTCTCAGTAGACAGCCGTGTGGCACAAATCCTCTGGCCCCAAGCTTGGATTGTCCAATCAAAATACTGGAGTTGCAAACATGACATTCATGTTCTGCAGGATAGTTCATTGAAGGATTGAAGGATTGATGTGAATCTTTTCTGTTCAATACATGACCAGTATTACTGAGCCTTTACTTGTAAATCTATGTGTAAAAATGGAATAACATATAGCTTATATGAAAGTGCATTTGTAGTGTGTTTGTTTATACTAACTTATCTGTTAATTTAAAACTATTCAAACTCAGGTTGTATGCATCACAAAAAAGTGAGTTTCTGCTAATAGGTGTTGAGTTTTTGTGCCCCACTTAACTTATCATGCCAGAGACGACACTGGATAGGTAACAGCATTTTACAAGAATGGGTCAGGTTAAGAAGAGTTGGAGAGGGCACTGTAGATGAGCCATCAAGTGACACAGGCTGAGCAAAGAGATTTCTGTCAGAATTTTAAGCCAAAGGAAATTATATTAATCAGCTCATATCAGTTAAACTACTTTTAAAAATGATGTATGTCATTTTGAAATGGTAACAACCAACAATGGCAGTCGCTACAGTTGAAGGAAGTACATCAAACTTTCAGTTTCACTTTTACTTTCAAGCATCAAACATGATAAACTGTCATCGCAAAGAATGCAATGACATTATCAGTGCAGACAGCATGGTAATAGTCGCAAGTAACACACACACACACACACACACACACACACACAAACACACACACACACACACACACACACACACTTTTATCAATATTAGTCATAGCTTGTACTATGTTCTTAATATTCTGTTTGCATCCAATGCTTGTGATCATGACCTGAACTGAATTCTGGCCTAAGTGGTGTTCTGGCCAACGCTCACACAGTTTGAGAGCAGTGACAAATACAGTCCTTTAACCTCAGATCTATCTGTTATCGATCTGTCTTTGCTGGAAAAAAAGAATATGATAATATTAAACCACATCAAAAGTGAATCAAATCCCATGGATTTGTTTTCTCGTTGGATTAAGACTTTGCAGAAGTACATCCACTGTGCTTCCAAAACAAACACTTAAATCTGCTTAATTTACCCTAACCTGTTATACCTGAAATCAGATAAAATGTACAGAAAAAAACTCTCTTTTGAATTTAAAGATGCAAAACTTTTAATCGGGCCCAAGCAGCAAACCGCTACAAAGGCCATTTGTAATTGCAGGATTTCTTATTATTCTCCTCCCAGATATATTTGCTTTTTGAGTGCCTAAACCTAGTCCCCACACTCACCAAACTTTGCATGAAATAGTCTCCCTAGTAAGATTTTTGCACTTAAATGGAATTAAAAAGGGGCATGACCAAATCACTCTAGTGCACTTTCCCCTCTCATGGTAAGGCAAAATTACACCAAACTTTGTGTGATTAATCCATTTTGGGTCCCCAACAATACTGTGATATCATATCGTCTAAATTCTGCCCCCTGAGAACAGGAAGTCCCCTTTTACTTGAAAAGGTCCTTCTGTGACCCTCTTGACCCAACCTCCTTTAAACTTTGTCAGAAGATAAATATGTTGGTTTCACTTTCCGATACGGAGAGCTTTTTGTTGGAGGGTGTTGCCATGGCAGCGTGGCAGAGTTTGACGTCAAGCTGTGGACATACATTTAGCTGTACTTTCCACATATATCACCAAATTTGATATGCTAGCTATCATTACAGCCTACAACAGATATTGAAACAAAAATTTGGTGGATGTGGCCTAATTCCTTCACAGTGCCTCCTAGAAGCAATAAACAATTAGACGCAAGCCATGCTTTAACCCAGGATTATGAAATTTGGTATATGTAACTTCTCAAGACCTGGAAAAAACTTCCTTTATGGTTCAAACCTGAATGGAAGATGGTCATTTTGGATAAAAGCCACCATTTTGTCTATTTTGCATATGTGTTATATGTTGTAATTCCTCTCACATCTTATACATCATCTATCCCAAATTAGGGATAAACGGTCTTTACATTGGAGTTTGAAGGAACTGTGCCCCTCTAATGTTTTTTTAGAGAACATTAGTGAACAATAGCATCATGAAGATCAAGGAACACGTCCATCTTGTTTATCCTAAAGCCTACCAAGACACGGCTGACAACATAAACACAGGATATTTAAAATATTAGTGGTAAAATAAGTTGAAAATGATGTATCACTGTTATTCTCCTTTACAATTATGCAGTGCTTCATGTTGGTTCATCAGCTAACATCCAAACATAGTACCCTCAAGGTTTTGTGACAAAATAAAAAAAAGCATGTTACTTCATGAACACATAGCTCACTTTGTGGATCACAGTGCTTTCTCTGCACCCAACAATCCTGCCCCCGGTCTCTCTTTTTTTCCTCATGAGCAGGTTTAGTCCAAGACAGATGTAACATCATAGCTGAAAGCACTGCATTCACTGGGAGCTTTCCAGTTGTCAAAAATGTTATCCACTCCGTATTTCAAAAACCCTGCCAGTGTTGCGTTATATTCCGTAAGACTGGACTATCGGGTTAACAACTGATCGCAGTGGCAAGCTCAGCGCATGTCACTTTTGGTTTCAATTGGCCATTATTTAGGAAAAAAAACATGAGACAGAAAAAAAAAAACTTGCTCTGAAAGGTTAGGTAAGATGGACACCTGCCATTTTACCAAATTAAATGTGATCTATTCTTAAAGGTTTTCAAGTTAAACTCATCTTGAAGATTGTTTCAGACATGTAGCAAGGCTATACGGATTAAATATGATAAGATTAAGAAAAACTGACAGCTCACAGTGCGTAGCAAAAAATTTTCACTTACCTTATAATGTGTGTCACATTTTGCCACACAGCTCAGCCTAGGAGAAAAAGGGGAGTAAAGTTAGAACAAATGGAAATGGTAACAGGTAAAGAGGTTTGACAGCAACACCCTTTTGAAATAGAAAACGGGAAAAATAAATAAAAATTAAGTAAAAAAACACAGCACATTAAGATAGTACAAAAAATAACCAAACTTGAGCAGTCACCAGCATCTATATAAAAAAACAAGCACTAACAGTTTCTACTACAGTCGCTGATTTACTAATCTTTCACACTATGCTTCACCAAAAGGTGGCTGGCCGATCATGACCCAGACAACGCTCCACCACTGCTGGGCTTTAAGCTGTTTTGTGTGGATCGCAGCACTGAGCTCTAGGAGGTGGGATTTGCTTTTATATCAACGACTGGTGCTCAAATGTTACACTGCTACAGAAATCATGCAGTCCTCACCTAGAGTCACTTTTTATTAATTGTAAACCCTTTCATTATTCTTCTTGTTTATTCTCCCCCATCCCATTTGAAATAGAAAGAGAGCTCACTCATCTGATAACAGACATGGAGGAAAAAAACACCAAAAAAACAAAAACAAAAAAAACACCCTAACTCTCTCATAGTTCTGGGTGATTTTAACAGGTTTTTAACTGGATCATTGTTACAGAGTTTCAATGTGTGCATGCATGCCGGCCATCATGCAAGGCTTTTACTCTCAGACTATTGTCTGCTCCACCTCCCTCCAGCTTATAAGCAGAAGCTCAAAACCTCTTAGTCTATGATGTGGGCTGTTAAAAAATTTACTTATGGGTCAAAACTGATGCTGCAGAACTGCCTGGACTGCACGGATTGGAATGTTTTTGAAGCTTCAAGCTCTGTCCTACACCAACTAACTGATGTAGTGACATCATACATCGGCTTCTGTGAGGACATGTGCATGCAGACTAAGACCATCCGCAGCTTCAGCAACATCGAACCATGGTTTTCATCACATTTGAGGCAGCTGTGTCTCACCAAAGAAGGAGCTTTCCACAGTGGAGACCTGGCCCTGCATAAGCGGACTAGAAACAAGCTGATCAAGTTAAAAAAAAAAGACACTTCAGTGAGAAAATGAAAAATAGTTTCTCTGCTAATGACACTTGTTCAGTGTGAACGACCTGAAATCCATAACAAACTAACAAACTTCCTCCACAGGCTGTGACGACCCCCTATCTAACTGAGGATCTGATCTACTTTTTTTGCAGGTTCGATCATCAAACTTTCACACCTCACTCCCACATAAACCATTGTGAACTTGTCACAAAGTGACAAGTAGCTCACATTTAACCATAATATATACATTTAGTCTCTTTTCCAATAGAGGTGAAGTCAAATAGGTATCCAGTCAGGGAGTGGAATTGAAGCTTTAACCTTTGGAGAAGTCCTCAGCAGGTAGCTGGTCCTGGGCAGGTAATCACAGAGTTCAGCCAGCCAATTTGCAGTCCTTAATGGTAAAGCAACCTACATTTTAATATGCTTCTCTTACTCCAATTCAAGTAAGAAACTACATAGCAAAATAAAAAAAAACTAACAAGTGCAACAGGCGCAATATCACATCACAAATTACAAAGCATATAGATTTACAGATGTTATGTGATAGAACAACATCAGAAATAAGTTTATTGCCAAGTAGGTTTGCACTTACAACAAATTTAACTTGGTGTTCATGGTGCAGACCATCAACACCAAATAGATATAGTAGAGATTAATTGTAACATTGAAGAAACTGCATGTTATTTGAAGCATTTTTCTACAAGCTTTCTGGATCTAAAGACTGATCCAATCTCATCTTATCAGATCACTTTATTCCCCATGTTCCGTGTGTACCCCGCATGGCTTGTGGATAACACCCAATGTGAGTTCTTGTGCCTTTTTTCAGCTTTTTTCAACAATGTTTTCTTCTGACAACCATAAATGCCATATTTATAATGTGTAGGACCGGAGCAGACAGTTCCACTTAAGATGTTGGTGTCTGTAGCTCCTCCAGAGTTACCAGGGGCTTCTTAATTGCTTCTCTGATTAAGGCTTTCCTTGCTCGGCCTATCAGTTTAGGTGCACGGCCAGGTGCTGTTTTAGTTACGGAGTCCACAGTGTCTTTTGAGACATCCTAAGCTTGATATACTGAGAAACCAAACTTCTCCTCAACCTGATCCATTATCTGTGTGCCCTGCTTCTTAAAATCTTTTATGTTTCTCCACAGAACATCAAGGTTCACACTGAGAATAAATAGCCAAAAGATAGACAGCAATTAAATGCTTACATGACATCTGAATGTAATTGTATGCACTAGAATGTATTTAGATGTAGTCCAGTAAAGGGGGACACACTACTCTTCTTCTTTGTATAATTATTAATTATAATTATCCACTGCATAATTTAAGCAGAGGGAAGATCATTTGCAATTATGCACAATTAAGATATAAAAATGACATTTGTTTAAGTCTGGGGTTGTAATGTGACAAAATGTGAAAAAGAAATCTATGTGTATGACACATTATCTCAGATTAACTGCAATTTTGAAACTTTCTCTCAGTAAATTTGTTAATAATGTAAAAAGCAGCAGCATAAGGATTCCTTTCATGGTCAAATGTCCCAATTGAACTGAAATGAATTGAATTTCTTTATATGTCCCCAGTGGGGGAAATTTCGTTTCAGTACAGCTCATCAAGAGAAAGACATACATGGGTAGATGGGAGACTGTGGCCGCAGCTTTGCCAGGTGCTGCCTTCTTGCACAGTAGAGAAAGGATTACATTAAAATGGGTGCGGGGGAAAAAAAGATTGCATTAGTTGCATAGTCTCTCTGACAATGTGATCAATGCAGGAAAAATAAAAAAACTCAGCACAAAAAAAAAAAGCAAACATACAGACAACATCATAAGCAGACATACTTCAGGTGGGAGGCTTTTTGGGTGGGGTGTGGGGCTTACAAGTCCATTACCCTAAGTGAGCTGCGTGTACGTATGCATCCAACCTAGGTTCCTGTCCTAGGGGGGAAAACATCAGGCAGAGCAAATGTAGTGAGTCACACGGGCGTGGATTCATCACCATGATCATGTATGTGTGTGTGTCAGCATAGGCCCATGACTCTCTAGCGCCCCTCCAACCTTAGTCTTGGATGGTATATTATCAGCAGTTCAGAAGGGGACATCTGTTCACAGGTCCGGGCAGGGTTAGAGCTTCTTGTTTGCAAAACATCCAGGAGAATTTGAGATGAACAGCTCTAAGGTTAGCCATCAGGGCACCACATCCAATAACAAGGAGATCGTTTTGTGTCAGGCTGACAGTGGAATTTGTGTCCAAGTCTCTGCTGGTCCATCTTCATGGCAAGTCCCAAACAGCTGAATTTGTTGGACTTTCTGCCATAAATCAACTTAGAAACTTCCCAGATGTCTTGCCATTCTACCATTCTGTTCAACCCCAGCTGACACGCAATACTGTGCAAGAATGGCATCCAGCTTGCGGTGCTGTTCACTAATCATCTGACACTGGGTGATCACGGCCCGCTTTAAACCCTCACAAACTCCATGCGGCCTTACCATGGCCCAAGTGGTGGCTTAGTGGTTGGAGCATTGCACTTGTGTCCTGGAGGTCCTGGACTCCCACACACTGCCACTCTGGCTCCCTTAGCAAGACCCTTAATCCGCAGATTGCTTCCCTGGGCATGGTACAGTGGTAGCCCACTGCTTCCCATGTCGATGGGTTAAATGCAGAGAACAAATTATATTAGAATGTACGTTGCAATGACAATAAAGATGATTATTATTAAAACTGCCACAGAGATCTTCCGTATTTCTCGATATATCAGGTAACCGCCAGCTCAAATAAGCAGAAATCCGATTATGTACACATCTTCCACATCCTCAATGGACAAAATAGACAGACACGGCATCTTCCAATCTCCCCAGGAATCCATGATGTATCCGCCAGCATGTGTCCCGGCTGGACAGCTCGGCACCCCCGCATCTGGTCTTCTCGTTGAGAAAATGTTATCAATTGCGCTGAACGACCAGCTGATCAGATCCATAGTTTTTGAATCGGATGATTTGCAGCAAAAGACTCTGAAAGAGTTTCACAATATGCAGACAGAGAGGTAAGCATGAGTGGTGCAAAAAGGCATCTGCCTTTGCTGAGAGCAGGAAGAACTTCAGCTAAACTTCTGTGACCAGTAACATTTTCTTCAAGCTCTTCTGTGAATAGACCTAAAATATAATCTATGTTCCAAATGTATATAATATTTGTCTAGTTATTAAGTTTATTATTCCAGTCACATTAAAAAAATAATCTTACAATAACAAACACCTTCAATCTTGACACTCCGTCTGACTGTTCTTTGCAAAATAAGAGAGAACTCCCGCCGCCACACAGACAAAGTCTTTACCCCAATCTGATATGACAACTCAAATGAGATTAAAGACAATTGTGTGCTTCATCTCTTTCAGATGTGTTTTTCTCTTTTCCTTTTCATTCAAAAGAGTCAACTTCTTTCAAAGTTCTATCATCCATATAAAGCAGGCTGACAAATCAGCCTGTGAGTTTTGCCAAGTTCTGTGGGTGTTTCTACATGGTTAGCTCGTCTTTTGTTTGCAGTCGCTAATGCTATTCCTGTCAGTCAATGCTGCCACTCCATGATCGTATTTACGGAACACAAAGTAAGTTGTGAAGCAAAGCTGAAACATGTTTCAGGAAATAAAGAGTGCCATTCATGCAACGAGACATTTTGACAAGAGAAAATAAACAGTGTGGACATTTTTAATAGGGAGACAAGTGGTGGCTAAAAGTATTTTAATGTAATTGCATCATAATGTTTATGTTGATTGTCAACCATCTGTTTATGTGGTAAGTCACAGAAATGTCATTTTATTCTGATTGAACTGCTGGGTGAGTGTTTGAAGCAAATAATAATAAAGTAATATTCTGCTATAGCTCATTCAATATGCGAACATGGTTTCATGTGCTTGTAAACTTAGTTGATTTGACCAAGTAGGCCAATTTTAAAATCTAAGGAACAACTTTCATCTTGACACCTTTTGATAGGCTGAACCAACAGCAAATTATTGAAAAAGGCAAGCAATTAAGATAAAGTATCAGTAGCACATTTGTACTCCTTGACCTATTACATTGATAAATAACTTTTAATGCAAGGCAAGGCGAGTTTATTTATATAACGCTTTTCAGTAGCAAGACGATTCAAAGTGCTGTACATAAACAGAAAAACATTACAGACAGAGGAAAAACAAATGAATAAGCTAAGTAAATTCTCGACAAGACTTCTTTAATACATTAACAAACATAAGGATAGACTTAATTGTTTCTCTGATCTGACCTTTCTGACACTGCAGCTAAAACAGAAAGCAGCATAGTAAGGGAAAAAGCACTGTAGAGGCGGTGTGTGGGCCTGAGTGTTTTAGTGTAATCCTGTGTGTGTGTGTGTGTGTGTGTGTGTGTGTGTGTGTGTGTGTGTGTGTGTGTGTGTGTGTGTGTGTGAACTGTCTCAGATAGCACATGCAGCCATTAGACTTTGATAGTGAGGGGACGTTATCAGACAGTCTAGTAGCTCTATCCAGGTCACAGATGTCACAGAGCGTTTTGTTTACATAACTTAAAAAATTAAGATTGCACGGGAGCCAGTTTGGATAGCAGCATTTGTTTTGAGCAGGGAGACTCTTGTTTTTGTGTCTGCCTTAAAGTCTCACTGGTACATTTAAATGTCGATTGCAAAACAGCTAAAACTGTGGTCATTCTACCAGGCTCCAGCTTTCAGCTTTCTCCAAGATCGATCCCATCCTGCCAGCAAGTTCTGAAACCACAGCTGGCCTGCCATTCTGCTTACACAGCATTTCAGTCTAAGTGTTGGTAGCAGACATATCCCTCACATAGATCAGGTAATGTCGACATGGGCCGACACACTTGATTCAGAGGACAGTCAAGCAAAACCCTGTTAATCAGCCATTGTTTGAAGTCAGATGTGCTGAACCAGGGATACTTCTAAAACATGCAGGGCAGTGTGCCTTCAAAATTTGCATTAAAATACAATGTACTAAAGAAAAGTGTTTTCTAAGTGAAATAGATTATATGCTAAGTTGTTAAACCTTCATTTTATGTTATGTTTTAGATAGCTTGAATTAGAAACATGATTGATCACATCTCTGTATTTAAGCTCCTTGGTTTTCATTGTTCATTTGCAATTTTATGTTACACTGCCTGTGCTAAATGTCTTGTTCTTCTAGTGTTTTTAGGTGTTATGTTTTCAAATCAAATTCCTTCTTTGCAATGTGCCTTCCATTTTCCTATTTGCTCTTGGGTCCAGCAACAACTTCACATGATGCCAATTACTTTCTAAAAGTTCAGAAACCTACATGATCTTAGCATTTGGAACAATTGAGTTGAAGAACATTCTGGCATACTTTCAAAAGCTTGTCACCATAATTTACTGGAAAATTGGCCCATTCAACTTGACAGAACTGATATAACTGGGTTAGGTTTGTACCACCATCAATAACCGGTTTCTGCTTTAACTCAATGTAACAGGTCGGCCCAAATTAACTCCTCGACTGAGCGTTGTGTTATCTTTTTAATGTTGACAAGGAACAAATACATTTCCTGGGTGGGAACATACAGTAAAGTGTTGGGTGAGTACACATGGGTCTTCACAAATGGCACACTACAACAGAAGGTCACATTAGCTTTTAACTTTAGCGTGTAGAGTGTTTTACTATATTAAACAAGCTGAAAGTGCACAAACTAGTGTCAAGAACTTACCCACACAAAGTGTAAGAAGCGCTCAGTGAGCAAGTTAACAAAAACAAAGGTTATGTATTGATAAAACTCGTCTATGCTCTGTGTTGTACAATAGGACTGACCTATCGTGCAGTTTTCAATGACTGACAGCGGTTACTCTACCCAGATACCACCATATACCACCATATAACCAACTCATTTAGTGAGAAATAATGGATATGTATCTTTTTATAGTGCATGTAAGCTCCATCCATCCATCCATCCATCCATCCATGCATCTAATTAGGTTGCAATATGCATATGTTATACTGGCTTGGCTTCCTCAAAAAGGTTATTGTTTAGACCCTAACAGTGTTTTCAAACCACAAACTGGGAATCGTAAAGTGGATTTTACATAACTGTTAGGACAAAAAAGATTGTGTGGAGGTTATCCAAACAGCCCAACAGTAACCGTCATAGACCTGAAAAACTGTCAAGAGATTTGCAAGTTTGCCAGAAACAATGCACGTCTTGTTTGCAACACAAAAAAGGATCTTCCTTGTTTTAATTTTTGCGCATTTAGCATCCTTTTTTTCTGTCAGACTTAATAAATTATGAGAGGCGGGTATTAATTATGTAGAACAATTCACAATGCAATATGGTTTGAGGATTTAATTCAGAGATGGCCAGTACACAGAGAGCCCAAAGGAATCCTTCATTTATCTCACACATGCTACAAGAAATTTAATCTGTGAAGTTTGGACTAAATTAGTAAGTGGGCTAAATAAAGTATTTATTCACATTACACTAATCTATGTTGGCTGCCTGCCAGCACTTTTTCACAGTGGTCCCAAGTCAACAGCTTCAAGACTGAATAAATTCTAATGCTTTAAATCCAAGGCTTAAACTGATTGAAGTGAAAAACTGTTTCTTTGTCATGTCCAGGTTTAAAATAGCAGCTATTGTGCAGCTGCAGTGTCTGTCAAATGGCACGAGAGTTCCCCACCCAACATGTCACTTTTATCCTGATGCGTATGTGGGCCGACAGTCATGCATTTCTCTAAAATACAGATCGTCTCACTTATTCAGCATTCTGTCAGCGAAAGCTGCATGGCAGAATTCAATTTAGTGCTTTGCACAGCCTGCTAAGGGCAAAGAATGTAGCCTGGCTGTCACTTATAAATATGGATTTGGCCCACACTAACCGCAATCAGAGCCTTTTGGGAAGCCCCAGTTTTCCCTTAAATGTAGAAACTGTCACTTGTATTTACTCTTGAAGACTCTTAGAATGTAGGCGGGGCTTTTGAGACTGCTGATGTTGGCAATTACGAAACCTCTGATTGCTTTCACACATTTATTTAAACTTTTCCTCAAGCAAAGAAAATTTTGTTTTTCTCCAAGGCCCAGGAAAGTTAAAAGTCCTTGCCAAAAACAGTGAATCACTTAACAGGCACAATGCCCAAAACAACTTTACGTGATAACTTCCTTTTATCTGCCTCAAAGGCCCAAGCCAGTTTGGCAGCCATGAGCAGATGGTATTGAAGACTTCCTCTGCTGACTTCCTGCTGGGTTTCTTGAGAGCATCATGGATCAGACACAACAGGTAAAAATGCTTGGCAGCTGTGTTGTTTAGCAATTTCAGGAGACTTTCAGAGTTTGCATCCATAAAGTCCAAAGATCATGATAGATTGTTTTAAGAAGAATTCTAGGGAATTAGGTGGAGCATAGGAGAGTGAAAGGCAAATTTCAGACAGGTCATTTTCCATCCAAGCAGGGGACCGAAGCTACAGGCTGAGCGTAGCTGGACTCGAATGATAATGGCAGCAACGGATGCACTAGGCCGCTTCCTCTAGAAGGCCATTCCTTCTCATCTGTGGCTCAGAGGGAGAGATCAACCCAGTCAGCAAATAGTGTCATCGCATGGCATCTGGTATTTCATATTTATTCACCCCCTTTGAACTTTTTTCACTTCTTTTCACATTAAGTCCGCATAATTCTATGTATCTTATTTATGATTGTATATGATATATGAAGTATATGACTTCATTATGAAGTAAAGCATCATTGTGACACGATAGACATATTATATGCAATTTCTTACTTTTTCTCTTTAAAAAAAATAAAAATCTGAAAGCCTGTTGTGCATTTATACTCAGCTCTCTTTCCTCTGATACCCACAACAGAAATGGTTTCATTTTTATTGTGGGTATTGTCATTATTGGAAAATAATTATAATGATTGGGTGAACCTGTGTATATTTTAATCTTAGTATAAATAAAAAATAAAAAAGTGCTCTGTAAAGGTCTCAGAGGTGGGTTTAAGAACATTTATGAACAGTGTAATGAAAGGTACACAGCAATGATAGATCAGGGATACATACTATCGAAACATTTCAGGAAGGATTGATTTAGAAAGCAATATCTCAAGATTTGAAACAAAAAAACACTCTTTAATTAATCATCTGAAAATGGAAACATGAAACGCATTATATGTATCAGCAGCATACATTATTAAAAAAATTAAAAGGAACACTTTTTACCAGAGTATAATATCAAGTCAGTTAAACTTCCGGAATATTGATTTCGCCAGTTCAGTAGTAGAGTGGGTTGTTAGTCAATGTCAGCTGTGTTGGTTTTAATGAAATTAACAACAGGTGCACTCAAAATGCAACAATGAGACAACCACGAAAACAGGAATGATTCAGAAGTTTTTTTTCCCCTTTTCATTTTTAGCTGTATTTCAGTTGTTTGGCATTTGACTATGGTGGGTGTCACCACTGGTAGCAGGCAGCGATACCTGGACTCTACAGAGGTTGCACAGGCAGTCCAACTCCACCAGGATGGCACAACAATGGGCAACAGTGGTACTAGAGTTGGGACGTTTGTCCTGTCCGGTTTGATCCCCTGCTCTGACCGTCTCAGTTGTTGTGTACCTGGGCAAGACACTTCACGTGCATTGCCTGCTGGCAGTGGTGAGAGGGCCCGGTGGCGCTGATGTATGGTAGCCTTGCCTCTGTCAGTCTGTGGCAACTGACATAGCTCACCACCATCAGGGTGTAAATGTGTGTGTGAATGGGTGAATAACTGATTGTAGTCTAAAGCGCTTTGGTCGTTGGACTAGTTAAAGGGCTATACAAGTAAAAGCCATTTACCATTTAACAATTCAGGCCATTGCCTGAAGGTTTTCTGTGTCTCCCAACCCAGTCTCAATAGCCTGGATGAGATTACAGAAGACAGGCAGTTACTCTACGAGAGATGGACTGAGCTGTTGGAGGTACTTAACTCTTGAGCATGACAGTTATCTCCTCCTATGCACAAGGAGAAACAATATGAGTACTACCAGAGCTCTACAAAGTGACCTCAAGCAGGTCACTGACGTGAATGTCTATGACCAATCCATTAGAAACTGAATTTATGATGGTGGCCTGAGGGCCCAAAGTCCTCTAGTAAACCCTGTGCTGAGTGTCTGGGACTGTGAACCTCGACTGGTATTTTCCTGAGAACACTGGTATTGGCAGGGTCAGTACTAGCACCTATTCGTTTCTCAGGTGAGAACAGGTTCACTCAGACCTCATATGACAGACATGAAAGATCTGGGGGGATGTTATGCTGCCTGCAACATTGTTCATCATGATCCATTTGGTGGTGGGTCAGTGGTAGCCTCGTGAGACCATCCTGATCTCGCGAGCTTTCAAGGTTTCACTCGCAGATCAGTCTGGCTACTCTCCGTTAAAGAAAATTTGGAGCCGTTCACCAAACGAACGTCCAATCAGCGTTGGCTTTGAGGCGGGTTGAGGTGTGACGCAACATGAAGCGCGACAGTTCAGTCTAAACAACATGGCGGCTTCAGCCGATGAAACTAGCGTTAGCGTGGCTATCGAGCAAGTTTTATCGGAATTACAGAGTATTTCTTTGCTGAGCTAACGAGCCTTTACCTGCAGCAGCAAGAGAAGCTTGGCTTGTGGTTGTGTTTTCGTCGTTGCTCTGTTACGAGCAACAACGAATCTGATTGCTTCATTTGGCCCGTCTATCACCAACATAGGCCAATCAGCTAACCAGTATTTTCGCCCCTTCCCAAAATTACTTCAACGGAAGGTTTCCAGATGGATATGCGAAGCAAATCTATCTGGCGGAGTCAGGTAAGGTCAGTGGGTGGGTAAGTCTGGGGGGGCATATCCATGGAGGGACACACAGATCTGTACAGGATAAGCTATTGCACCTATAGCACCCTGATTGTCAGTATTTATGCAGGATGAAATCCTTAGACCCATTGTTAGATCTTTGTTAGACCCTATGCTTCTATGCATGCATGTTGTCAGGCATGCATACAAGCAGGTGGGGGCCTTGCAAAATATTGAGTACCATTTTGAGTCGTTACAATGACATTTGAGCACCTTGGACTAGCTTGCTCCATCAGTTTCCCTTTCTCTGTGACTTTGGATTAAGCCCTCAGTGGGTTGATACTTTTCATTTTCATTATGATGTGGTATCCCTTTTAATCCTAACACATTTCCCATTCTATGTTGGTATGCTATAAATCCAGCATGTTTCTTTCCTCCAATTGAGATCAGATGTGTTTTCAAAGTGTTCCTTTAATTTTTGAGCAGTGTAGTATCGGGATGCTTAGGGAAGCTGATTAGAGTTCATTGGATGATGGATGGAGCTATGTGAAAAGCAATCTTGGATCAAAAGCTGTTAGAGCCTGCAAATGACTATGGTGCAGGTTCCCTTTCCTACAGGACAATGCCTTAAACGTATAGATAGAGTTGATAGATCAAAGCACATTCCTGCTTTAGACTGGCCCATTGAAAGTCCAGACCAAAGTTCAATTAGAAATATGTTGCAAGACTTAAAAATTGACCAATATAGATGCTCTCTGTCCAATCCAACTAAGCATAAGTTATTTTGCAAAGTATCTGAATAACATCAGTGGTAGGCGATCATAAATGTATTTCACACATCCCAATTATGTGCTACTTTCTGGTGGTCTGTCATATGAAATCTCGCTAAAATGTATTGAAATTTGTAATAGTAAGGTGAAAAATGTCTGAGAGGTAATAACGATTTTTCAAGGCAATGTAGAAATATCATCTTCTCACTCCAAATAATTAATATTTTTAATAAATATTTGTGAATGCACAAGTCTTTGGTTTAACTTAAGTATTTGTTTCACGTGTTGTCAAGAAAGAAAGACAAAACAAGCTGTTTTAAGCACACAGTAACCTGATAAGGAACAATTTGGTTTAGTTTTTTTTCCAAACAACCCAATAGCTTAAAAACTTGTTTGAGTTGACAATGTTTCTCCCCTTCCTTTGCCTCCATTAATTCACCAGTTGAGACAAAGCAAATATTAATAGATTATATAATTATTTTTTTTTTTTATTGTGTGTGACATGATCTCAGTTTAAGAGTGACAAAGATGGTAAATTTTCGATGGGGAGAGGTACCACTTGTTTGAGTCAGAGAGAAGTCTGGCTATAACGATATTAAAAGGAGGAAATTTTGAGCCTTGATTTGACATTTGATAAGAATGAGCATTTGATTGGGTGCCAGGATACGATATGCTGCCTCTGTCTTTTGATTCTGAATATGACTAACAAGAATATATTAAGCAGGGGTAAAGCCCCCTGGTATTTACAGCATATTCTTCTCTCACCTTTATTCACAGTTCTCACAGATAACCAGACAAAGTCCTTGACTAAGTTACACGGGAGAGCAATGAAGCAAGATAACCCTGTATTTGATTGCCAGATTAGTGTTGCAGCAAAAGGGGCTTTAAGTTACGGGTGAGTGATGTTAGATCAGTATTGACTGCACCTGAGATATAGTCTAATGGCTCATGTAAGACAAAAATGCTCAAACAAGATCTAGACATGACATATCAATCATTTTTCCTAATCTTTGATCACTAATGGTGGGCCTTTGGGGAAGGAATGGTCATATAGCTGTCCATATTATCAGGATTTATGGCTTATCTGCTGAAGATATGTGGATGTGAATGAGGTCAGTTTTCTGGTAAACAAAGGGACATTCTAGTGGGTCTTCGTAATGTAATTGCTTTTTGGCTGAATTTTACCTTTACCATGATCATATTTAATGTTTTATTCTGTATATATTGTGGCTTAGTCTGGTACCTTCAATTTTTCTTTCCTCTTTGTGATGATGGATTCATGCAACCCAACAATAATATTTCCCTCTGTGTTCTTTGACAGTTCTTGCAAACCGTCTGACAATGTCCTATAATAACATATAATTCACTCAGCCTGTAACACACTGTGTTTCTTTTTCAAAGACAACAAATGCCTGTTTCCTAAAGATATAAATGCAGGTGTTAATTTAATCTGTGTTGCTAGAACTACATTCTTTGTGCCTAAAGCTCCTGATGTCTGTAACCCAACTTGAACCCTGAAGGCCACATCCACCCAAGACCGAATTAAGATATATGTACAGAAAAGTTTGAGTGTAATGACAAAACTGCCTAAAGCCGAACAATAGGCGTTGTAATACGTGTAACGTGGCAGTGGGTGATACAGTACCATGGTAACCGAAGAAAGGGAAGTAAAGATAAACACAACGTGCATGTGCGGGGGATTGCTGTAAAAAAAGAAGCTTTGAAACTTTTGTTTTCAAACCCCTTTTTGCATAAAAGAAAAAAAGATAAAATGCTGATTTAGATTGCCAAACTTATAGCTAAGCTATATCTAAAATTCAGTTAAATCCAATTGCATGCTTTAATCACTCATCGTGTGCACAAGCAACATGAATAAATGGTGTAAATGATGTTATTATATATAAGAATAACTTGTAAGAGCCTAAAGGAGTGCATTAAAAGTCCAGAGCTACATAAAGAAAAACTTTCTGTGGCCCTGCCTGACACTGTAAATGTTAGTAACAGATGACGAATGTGATTTGTTTTGGTCATTTCATGTTTGAAGTGAACTTTCTTAAGCTGCAGAGTAAGAGGAATGACCTTTCATAAAATCCTAATTAAAGTAATGTGTGAATAAGCAGTGGAAGACTGCAGATGTTGATTGTGATAAATGCACTCTGCTTCAAAGCTAAACTGAAGGTGAAAGTTTGCTTTTGAGTTCAGGTAGCCCCACTGCGTTTTATTATTCCAGAGACAAAGGAGGAGACACCGAACTGAAGCTTTCACTTTGTAATGTGCTTCAAAAATGGTTTGCTTTACAGCCCGTCTCCTTAACAGAAGGGGAGCAATGCCAAGCATTTGATGAGATTCAGAGCAATACACCCAAGCAGTCACTTTGACAATTCATTCCCTTAAAGCCAACAGTAATGTTTCCATTTATGTAAAGAAAAGACTATCATCTTTGACATTTGAGCAGTAATTCTAACAGAAAAGCTTGTCTGTTTGCATCTAGGGAACGAATTGCAGTGACTTTTCTTTAAAAGTGATGTGCTTTAATTTGACAGTCCCATGCAGGTCTCAAAAGTAGAACAAAATCACAAAATGTCAATTTTACTCCTTTGTATACCCTGGAAATATCTTAATATAGACTTTAATCCTTTTCACAATAAAAGGTTCTATCCTATTTCACATAAATGAATTACAGCATTATACACTTACTACTATTCTTCCATTATTTAGTAGAGTATTAGTATTAGTACTGTGAGACTTTAAAGCCATTTTTTCTTATACCTCTTGTTGATTTAAATACCAAGCAATATAAGAGATTTGAGGGTCAATTTTAGTTTTTTTGTTCTTTTACTACTACCAATTAGACATTAATGACATCACTGTGTGCAGTATTTTATGTAGTTGATGTTGCTGCACATGTAAATTCTCCAAAGAATTTTATCTAAACGTCAACTTTTCGTAGAGGGTTATTTTGGCTGGCCAAATTTCCCTCCTCAGTAAAAGGGTTGGGTACGGTAATCATATGCGGCTCTACTTAGTTGACTTCACTCTGATTGGTTACAACCATATATGGGAAACAGTTAAAACGCGCCCCCGCACGCCCTCGCCCCCTCATCCACTCCTCTTTTCTCGGCGCAACACTCCGTCACAAATCCATTTTATGGTATTATTGCTAGTGGAAGTGTTTATGTTGCAGGATGTCGGACAGGTGATCAAAGACTTCAACCTGACGGCATGATTCATCATCCACACAGTGGGACTGAAGCCTACAGTCCACAGCAGCAGGGCAGCGAGCTCTCCACCGCAACCGTCGTAGAGAGATCGCTGCCCTGCTGCGTCACGCACTGCTCACACGCTTGGTCGTTGTGGAGTTGTGGTCGCCACCTCCAGTGTTGGTACAGAAGTTTTTTTTTTTTTCAAAACTTGTTTGTTTGAAAACATTCAGATAACAGCGCTGGACATATGAACATTACAGAGTCTTATAGTGGACAGTGATGAAGTTAGTTTTAGGTTGGAAATTGGATTTTCGTGCTCCACGGCTTTGGTGGCAAGCAAGCAGGCAGACAGCGGCAGCCGCCAGATCAACCTCCCTGCTCGAAAATGGGGTAGATGGCGAAGCCCCAGAGCGCGAATATCCAATATCCAACCTAAACCTAACTTCACCACTGTTCCAGTCGGGGTTATAATTGTGTGGTACTTCCTCCTAAATTAACTTCAGCCACTCTGATTCTATCATCCTCCAAGAGTACATGGAAATTTCCATCTGTTTGTGAGCGGTCTCGGACATAACTGCTCGAGTGGAGCAGTCAGACATACTAGTGTGACTCGCCATTAAACTTCCCGGCCGGTGTGTCAGGTGGGGGGAGGAGGGGAGTGGAGAGGGGAAAGCTGTTTACTTGATGGTGTGCTCTGATTGAAGAATATGAATTATGTAGAAAGATAACTTACATAGAAAAATTAACTGTTTTCTGATGTGAACATTTTAGAGCCAAGAAACAAACCTGACTGGCCATGAGCAGGTCCTTTGGTAACAGCTCTTGACATTCACACCTCACCTCCTCAGTGCCCAAAAGATAATCTTATATGCTCAAAACCACAGAAAAATGAAATTTGTTGTCAGGGCCCATTTAGAAATGTATTTCTACATCAGAAATGTCTACTGCAGTCTGAAACTTCGACTTGAGTAACATGTCGCTAAAACAGAGACATCTGACTTGACCTAGAGCAGGGATGCTAAGCTTCAGTCTTTTGATATCCTGCATCCTTGAGTGTGTCCAAAATCCAATATACCTGAACCAAACAACTGAATTACCTCATCATGCACTCCACAGCTATGTCCAAATTCAGGAACTGCATCCTTTGAAGGGCACATGTGTAGGCTTGTTATGTCATAGTAAGGCAACAAAGAGGAATATCTCCCTCTTTTCACCAGGTTTGAAGGATGGTACTGGTGTATCCTTGTTGACCCACCCTAACCCATGATTCATTTTAGATCAAAGTATACAGCTCAAAAACATAAAGGGAACACTTAAAACAATGTAATTCCAAGTCAGGAGACCATCCGCCACCTCATCAGGAGCATGCTCAGGTGTTGGAGGAAGGTCATACAGGCACGTGGAGGCCACACATGCTACTGAGCCTAACTTAAACTTGTTATAAGGACATTACATCAAAGTTGGATCCGCCTATAGTGTGTTTTTCCACTTCAATTTTGAGTGTTTCTCCAAATCCAGACCTCCAAGGGTTAATACATTTGAAAAACCATTGATATTTTTTGTGTGATTTTGTTGTCAGTACATTTATCTATGGAAAGAACAAAGTATTTAATAAGAATATTTCATTCATTCAGATCTAGGATGTGTTATTTTAGTGTCCCCTTTGTTTTTTTGAGCAGTACGTTGTTCAAGCGGAAGAGACACTGGCAGAAGAGGGTGGCAAAAACTGATAAAAGTTTGATACACAGTCAAGGGAGGAAACTCCCAATTTTACTGTTGGGGGGATAATAAACAGAAATATTTCTCAAGAGCAATTTATTTGGGGGGTCAGCAAAGGTACAGTGAAATGTAATGTGGTAAAATGTACAGGTGGAACCTTACTAGTATGGCTTAATTGAGAATCATCTTGGCTGAAATGGCATGGCCTGAATGAACTTAACACAGTTCTACGCAACAGCGACACTAGTCATTGCTTAAGTACATGTTTGAATGAAAGATGATTTTTTTTTTCCTTTAACAATGATATACTAGTTGATCACACATACACAAAACCAAAAGAAAATGTGTAAAAATAAATCAACAGGACTTCAGTACTTCAGTCCTTGTAATGTAATTGCGTTTTTAAACCATTTTTCTGTTTTTTTCACCAGCAACAAACCTCCACTTACCTGTGACTCTTTGATCCTGTCTGACTGCTCCTCCCTCTCTGCATCCAGCTATGTTCTCTGCTGCTTTGCCTAATAACAGCATGACAAAACAATTTCATAAAACGTCAGCCATTTTTTAAGAAAATGGTACCAAACTGCCTTTCAAAATACAGCTCTGCTCTGGTTACTTACTTGGAGTTTTCCTGCGCTGAAAAGTGATCGAATGTCATTTTGTTATCTTTCTGCCATATTTACTGACATAGTTGGCAAATGAAAACCACAGACATACACTGCAGATTATTTACAGAGTAGGAGAGAAGCAACACACATTACCTAAATTAAAGCGAATATATGCCTATCATCATTTAATTCAAATCATATTGAAGGCTGCCAGAGACTCGGTTGACATGAATTAAGTCTCCTTTTATTTAAAAAGTTGAAAACCAAACTTGGACTTGTTGTCTAGAACCTGAACACTGACGGCGCGTCTGGTAAAGTGGCTCCCATTGGGAGGAGCTACCCTGTTCTTTTCCTCTGCCGGACTCTTTGTAAAATTGAGGATGAAATCAAGAGAATGACTCTGCTTTATTTACTCATTAATTTAATATGCGCTGTCTGGATTCACCAGATAATTTAGAGCCGTTCTGAGTTTGGTGAGTTTCACCTACTGCGGGTCACTTTCAGCACAATTTGTGCTTACCCAACAACCTGCTGACCGGCATCGGACCGTGCATCTCCCACCAAGACAACAACTTTAGGCACCCCATTTCAGCTGGAGAGCATCTATACATCTGTCTCAGGTTAGTGGACATCATTCAGAAGGCCTGATGTCAACATTTATCAGTGAATAAAATGTTTTTTGTATTGGAAAATCCCCCCACTATGTCACATAGCAGAGTCTCTCTGATTAGTTGACATACCCAGCTGCAAAAGTTCAGATTTTCCAAATAAGCCATAGGCACTTAAAGCGCATCAAGCCAAACTGGTAGCAGTTGGCTTGATGCGCAGAAAGCTTAAAAACTCACAGCGCAAGATGTAGGAGATGCGCCACAGGACCTCTCGAAGCACCCTGAGGCATGTCCACCGTTTTACGCTTATAGCAAACTATTTCCATAAGAGTTTTATATACCAATTGGACATTAATGTTTGGTTTTTCTGGTCCACTCATTACGATAAAATATAATTTAAAAGTCCTTTATCAGTGAGCGCCGGCCTCCTACTAGCATTAGCACTATTAGCTTCCCTTAATAACTTACTAAACCCCCAATAAACGTGACTACGGTTGTTTTAAACATAATGCTGGTTTTCGTTCAGTTCCGGCATTGTTCAATAGTGCTATGAGTGTTAGTACAGCATTAATAGGGAAGATTAATGGTGTTTAATGGTGTTCTGTAAATAAACAATATTTTCAGCTTGGCTACGTGCTCCACCTGTATCGGCTCAAGACTGGCTCCACCTGCATCTCCTGGTCTGTTTTTGATTTTTTTCAATAAACCCCTTTTTTACATAACTCTGTGTCCAGCTGAATTTTGGGTTTGCCAGCGGTAACCGTTACAATAATTACATTAATAAAATCAAGCGTAGTAAAGGTTATTGATTTTTAATTGGCAAATCATTCATGTAATTTCCTCAAGTAATGTTTTGCCTAACTCAGGATTTCCATTGTGAATGAGGTGAAAACGTTAGGTTGTTCTAAACACACACACACACACACATATATATATATATATATATATATATATATATATATATATATATATATATATATATATATATATATATATATATATATATATATTTATATATCCATTATAAATACAATTTATCATTATTATTGCCATAGGGGAGAGCAAAAGGAAGGGAGCTGTAAGGTGTGCTTTCAGGATAAGTCTGAGGTTTTCTCAGAACTTCTCAGAACTATTGCAGATGTAGCCAGAGATAATCCTGTGCATTGAAAAAAACTTCTCTTCTTTAAGCACCTCCTGATTGGACCGATGCAAGCTCCAGATGTGCAGACGCACCTGTCAGTCACACTCTGTAATGAGAGAAGGTAAGGCACACACGCATACGCAAACCTGCACACAGCCATGTAGAAATGACGGTTTTGTTTTCTTCTTTAGACATAAGAAACCAAAACAGAAGAATGGGATAAGGTACCTTACAGGAAACAAAAAAGTAGCCTCATATGTCTTAGTAGGATCTAAGATATATGAATCTGTCATCTGTCAAATATGTAGAGAAATATGTCATGGAAGGATACAGGTGAATTGGGTCACTGGAGTTTATGAATGTACTGACTCATTAATGTAATTTATGTCATTTAAAAAAAAAAAAAGAAGTAAAGGTCTTTTCTGAAATCAAGACTTGCCACTTGCTTGAATAGGCAAGGCAAGGCAAGGCAAGGCAAATTTATTTATATAGCACAATTCAGTACAAAGACAATGCAAAGTGCTTTACATGATTAAAACATAGCAAAATAAAACAGAATAAGAGCAAGTAGGAATAAAATATAGATAGAAAATAGAACAAAAAAGTGGTGATTCAGTTAACTAGGACAGTTGAAGGCAATTTTAAACAAATGTGTTTTTAATCTTGATTTAAAAGAACTCAGGCTTTCCGCACTTTTACAGTTTTCTGGAAGTTTGTTCCAGATAATTGGAGCATAGGAACTAAAAGCTGCTTCTCCATGTTTGGTTCTGGTTCTAGGTATGCAGAGTGCAGAATAGGTGTGTTACATTGCTTTTCTAAGCAGTGTACTGAAAATGCCCTGAATACGGGGCAGAGAACAGTACATCTAAACAATCTAAATACCTAAAAATGCAAGCAGAGATCTTTTACTTTTAGAGGACTACACTATTTTGACAAAAAGGGAAATTTGCATTGTTTTAATATATCAAGATGCAAATAGGATGAAAGGAAACCACTGAAATGATAATGATGTATGAACATGGCCTTGAAAACCAAAACACATTATAGATACATTATGTCAGAGTATCCACCCTTCAGATCACTCAGGTCTTCTGGCACAAGTCTACTCTGCATCACCAGAACCAGAACCAGACATGGAGAAGCAGCATTCCGTCCGTATGCCCCACTTATCTGGAACAAACTTTTAGAAGACTGTAAAAGTGCTAAAACCCTGAGTTCATTTAAAGTATTTAACCATTAAATTTGTTTAGAGTTGCATTTGAATGTTGAAGTTTCCAGTCCATCTTATCTTATGTTTTGACCTGCTGCTACTATTTCACTCCGATATGCGTTCTTCCTTATTTTCTTATGTTCTGTTCATGTGACTGAAACGTGCTTTATAAATTAACCTGCCTTGCCTTGCCTTGAAATGACCGGCACATGAACAGCAGGTGTACACATTTTTAGATCAATGCCTTTTTGATAACTTTAACAGAATATTTACAGTGCTCCCTCATGATAAATAATCCTGCCCATCTAGCTAAAACAGTAATGAATACAAAATGTACAAAAATAAAAGACGACAGGACAAAAAGTATTTATTAGCTTTTAATCACATGGTGCAACACATTATCTACCTTTCCAACATACTGCAAAGCAGTGTCATTATTTTGCTGTCAGTGTGGAAGCATTGTCACCTGCAACAGGTTTTGGTTTCTTCCAGGAGTAGAAAATCACTGTCAACCTCTGGTTTTTCCTTCTCTACCTCCTCCTTGTTCACCTCTAATTAGCTGAGATTTTTGCTTGGCAGAATTTCAAAAGGGTATTGGACAAAACGAGCTCTGCTTGGCCATGAATCTCTCAATCTTTAAATCTAAATCATAGGTTTTTGAAAGCCAGTGCAATAAAAGATTGCCAAACGCTGCACCGGTATAAAATACAACAGTAAACAGATTAAACAATAAAAGGTAAAAGAATATGAACAGAATGGTTGCTTTGAATTCATGAAAACACCTTGATTTGATTGGGTTTCTCAAGTTCACTTTACAAAACGTAAAAGCTTCTGAAAAACAAAATAAACTGCAGTACCACAAGTGAGAGAACTATGATTAAAATAAAGGTGTAATGCAACTTCAAATAAATGAAGGAACAATACTAGCACTATAAATTATTACAGTAGGAAAACTGATCAAATCAGAGTTGTCTTTGTTTTCTTTGTGTGGCTTATAAGTGTTGTCAGAGATTTAACAATATTTACTGAAGTGAATGTTCATTATTTTGTATGAGCAGAGGTGACATTACTCTGTGTGTTTGATAGAGATTAAGAGATATAACAATTGGTGATACTCTGTTTCTCTATGCTTCATGCATGAATGTTTATGAGCCCAACCAGGATAGATAGATAGATAGATAGATAGATAGATAGATAGATAGATAGATAGATAGATAGATAGATAGATAGATAGATAGATAGATAGATAGATAGATAGATAGATAGATAGATAGATAGATAGATAGATAGATAGATACAGTGCTTTTAGCTAAGTGCAAGGTGTCACACGGATGGTATGGTATCCTACATGGAACAAAAGGATGCTTTGGGAGGGGCTCTAGACACCACCCCAGTATCATTTACATCTGATTAGGAGTAACCTGACACTGATTTGCTAGTAGGTGGGAGTGTCCTAAAATAAGAAGATGAAAAACAGCACAGTCGCCATTGTTTTTTATCTCTTCAATAAATAATTGAAACATCGCTTGATGTTTAGAAGGAAACTCTTTTTTATTTTAGATTTTTTTTTAGACCTTGCATTTATTTTTAAGTGTTTTTATTTGTATATGTTTGGGCTTTGGCGACTCACTACAGAATATGCATTTCATTTCAGATATTTTGCCAACACGTCTACATATGGTTTGCTGGTTGTTGACTTGGATGATTAATCTGTTGGCGCTGTGCTTACTGAATCACCTCCTCCAAAGTTTTTGTTGTGTCGTTATTAAGGTATTGCCAAGTTTCTCCCACACTTTGGAAAAGCGGTAATTGTTTCCTGGCTTTGCTACTTCAATAATTTCCTAATTAATTAAAATTTTTGTCATCACAGTTCATTACATGTTTCCTGAAATTAATGCAGGCCTAGCTCCGCTAATGGCTTAGCGTATCGAATTCCACAGCCACGTGTTAAAATGGTGTTCTACAAAGTTAACATTAACCACAGAGAGAAAATTAGAAAAATCATCTTTATTGTAGCTCATATGACTCAAAGTTATTTTTTTCAAGAATGTGTTGGGGGCGGGGGGCGGGGGCACTGGAATGTTAAACAGGGGGGAAATAAGGGTTAAAAGCACAATATGAGAATAACAACAACTTAGTTATTGTAAGTTGGCTTTGTGATTTGGCCTACTTACCAACAATTAACATTTGGATGTGTGACACCCTACCCAAGGTGAGCAATTAAGTAGGTTTGCTTTGAGTGCTCCTACTGCACTTGTTCTGATAAATAAGCTTCTAGTTGGATTAAAGGGTCTTAGAGACTGAAAGTTGTGTGCATTGCTACATTTCTTGTAAAATACATCGAACACCCTTTGTCATGTGGGTTTAAAAAACATTTAAAATCCAGCAATCAGTTTCAACAGAAATATCATGGGAATGGAAAATACAAAAGAACACATGGTGCCTGAAGAATTAGAAAAGTAGTAATGGGAGATTAAAATTGGTGGAGTGTTACATGTGCTAAAATTTGTGTTTTTCATTATTTTCCGAGTGCTTTTGAGGTTTAGAGTGCTTTTTTGATTAACCTAATTATCAACATTTATTACAAAATGACAAGTTAAGTGAAACACAAGACTCAAATATTACAACTGTTTTCTCTTTACTAGCTTATATATAACCTAGGAGTTATAAAATATTAATTGGTGGCTGAGCTGCTTGGGTTTACTGCACCACCGACAAATGTTGCAGTGCACACAGAGTGTCTGATGTCTTCTGTCATCTTTTTAGTTGGAAACACATGAATACAATGTCTAAAAGCTCCATTGATCTTTAGGCTCAAAGTGGAATACATGTGTTTGAAAAAACGCTTGTCAATGTCAAATTCCAAGTTTTTTTTCTTTCTTTTAGACGTTATTACCATCTAAATGTAGACCTGTTTTAGCCCGTTTGACCAAAAACAACGTAGAAACACTAGGTTGACATCTTTATTATAGAATATGAGCTACACACTTCACAGTGTGCAAATGGTAAATAAATCCAGTTTGACAGTTATAATTTTATTATCATTCCCATAAACTTCATGATGTTTTTAGACATATACATGTTGCTGTAATAAGATTTATAGTTCTGGTGTGAAATTATGATTCATGCTCAACAATTGACAATTTTCTTCTCTGAAAACAAACTAAATATCATCTCCAGTAATATGGCACTCAGATTAATAGATCATTACTGTATGTTGCCATATTTAGCAGTATTCACTATATTTTTAGCAAAAAACATTAAGAAAAATACATTTTATTTTCCACAAATTGATGTTAATGTAATATTAGTTGAAAAAGGAAGAATATCCCATCATACTGAATCAAATAAAGTTGTTTAGTTCTGGTTCATGTTTTTTTGTAGTTATGCATGAATTACTAAATTTACATAGACTCTATGCTGATGCTGTGACAACATCACACTAAGAACAGTAATTCATATAATGTTGTGCTCTGCAGATTCTTTTACTCCACTGATGAAGATTCACACATCTCAGTATGTCCAATGTATGGCGTGGCTGACACAGGAGGGGAGTCATTCCTATTTTGCTGATAATTCTGCTAAATATGAATGACTTGGTGCACTCATACCAGCCCAATATGGAAGTATAAAGAGTTGGAAAAAGAGTTGCTGACTTAACAGAGTAATTATCGCTGCACTAATACAGCTGCAGACTGTAAATGATAAAACTTTCATCCTAATAAACAAATGCTATTATAAACTTCATAAAGTGACAGATGGATGTTTTAAGGAATGTGCTTCTTCAATTTTAGTCACACATATCAAGTCACCGTTGAAAGGACTTTGTCCCTGCCCTTATTCTTTCTGCTTTACAGGCCCTCTCAAAACCACTTAAATGCGCAAAAATAAAAAAATAAATAAATATTGTGAGGCAATAACAGAAATAACATTACCTGTTTCTCTTTAAAGTAGCTCCTTTATTCGCCACTGTTGACGGGTATGGATGTATGCATGTAATTTACTCCCTTTTTTAAATGCCAGTTAATCTTGCTGTATTCCTGAAGAGTTTCAGACATTATGTAAAGAAGAGTGGAGAAAAAACAGCAAGCATCTGACAAAACCCGATATTCAGTTTATTACTTTTGGCTCATCTGATAACCGTTCTTCTTCACCTTCACCAATTTAACAACATAGCATGAGGCATGTTTCTTGGTGTTGCCTTTGAGCAGTTGCAAGAAAATGGAGTAGAAGGACTATCAGTGAGAGATTATCTTGATTAACTCGCTAAATCAATGACCCCAGACAGATAACTGGAAGTTATTCAAAAGACATCGCCACTTGGCCAAAAGTTTAATGATTTGGAGAATAGTACTTCTTCTGCTTGACAACCCAATACATTTCAGTAGGAGCGATCAGTGTTTTGTCGTTGGTCAAGTGATAGTTGCTCTAAAGGTTTTAAAAAACTGCTTTCCAATTCAGAATCAGTTGTGCACATGATATCTGAGCTCAGTGACTCTATCGAAATATTAGCTTTTGTCCAACGGGTAATTAGATGGAAGGAATCAAGTAAATTACATCTTGCTGTAATGTTTGGAAATGGTGGAACTATGAAAGCTTTTATTTTCAGAAGAAAAATAATTAGAAATATTATCAAAGGTAGTTTTTAATTTTCTGACTTTAGACCAGGCATTTCAGCTCTACTCTGTTTTTGCATTTCAAGGACTGCACAGTGTTTTCAAATTCTTATTTCTTATTTCAATTAAGGATCACAACGAGGAATTAATGTTTCTTGCTAAACAAAGAATAATTACAAGTGTTTCTCCAATAATCTTCATCAATTAGAATTTAAGTGGTTCATTTTCTTGCGTTATTTATTTATTTTTTTTAAATGACATTTTGCCTCATGCCCTTCTGTGCTCCATGGAAACATTTATGAAAGCAGAGGGGATGAGGGAAGCTGTACAAGCAATAACTGACAGTGCCTCGCAGTGGGGACTCTTTTATTGAGCTCTAATTAAACAGGTGCACCTAAATGGCAAGAATACCTCACGATAACCTGCTTTTTCCTTTCCTCACAATAGACGCTGCAATCACTACGAGAAGATTATGAGGAATATTTCACTGCCCAAATGAAATATAGAGAACCACTAGAATCCTTCAATGTCCTTGCATATAAAACATGTCATACACCAGTGTGTGTTGAAAAATGGCATTATTTGTTACAGAGCTAAATGGACACTTCTCTCCATCGGTAGCTCTGTTATAGTGTTTGTGTGCCAAGAGGGCTTCATCCATCATATGCCAGACTCATGACCAAAGTATTTGGTGCTTTTCAAGCAATATGGGTAAATTTACAAGGCTGAGGTTACTGTTATACAGCAGATTCTCAGTAAATGTATTCTCAAACCACTTTACAAGACAGTACATATACAAAGGTGCAGAATCCAGTTCATTCCAACCAGCAGCCAGCTGCCTTTGACATTGCAGATCCTAAAATCCTGAGCTCCATGCTGGAGAGAGATTTGGATGGTATTCAAATCTCCAACAGTTTGAGGCCTTCTTCTCAAATAAAAATGTTTGTGTCAGCATTAATAATTTTAGAACCACCTCTACTAATCTCCAAAAAAGTAGTACCTCAAGGGCCCATTCTTTGTCATTTTTTCTCACTGTACTTCCTGCAACCTGACATGAACCTAACATTTATTTTATTTTATTTATTTCTTGCCTACTTCTGGCATCACATGAACAAGACAGCCTGTTTCAGCAGATCCAAACTAGAGTTTTTCTTTTTTTTTTAAATCTATTTTTAAGACGTGCAGTGGGTTTCTTTTTTTTCTGCTTTGCTTTATGGAGCTGACTGTTCCGTGGACAACTTTGTTTTTAGTTATTTATTTTTTTCATGACATTTGTGTTCTGAGACCTCTTGAGCGGCCCAGCACCCGTTGTTTACACCAGAGATCAGCTGTTAGCTCTCTGAGGCTCCCCTGTGCAGATCCTGACTGAAACCTGGCTGTCAGTGCTAACTCCAGGCACATACACACACACACACACACACACACACACACACACACACACACACACGTATAAACATGGGTGGTTTATATTTGCTCAGGCCCACAGCGCCAACTATTGGAAGATTGGAAGGAAGAGAGGAGGGTCTGCTGTGTCTGTGAATCATACCATACCATACCAGTTTTATTTATAAAGCATGTTAAACACCCACAGGACCAAAGTGCATTGATGATGAAACTCTGGGCCCTTAACTATAATGGTGATTCGCTGCAGCAAGGATAGTGAGTTGCTAACTGTTAGCATGAGAACTTGTTATTTACAGCTGATTTTACACGTTATCATGTCAATGGTTTAGCCCCCTCCCCCTTTTCAATGTTGCAGCAGCCTGCAAATCCACATTGTTACTCCAAACACAACAGTGCATCAGCAGCAGTATGCAGCTGAGACGGTTTCAGGTAATCAAGGTTATCAATTCCTTCCTGTGTCTCGTTTTAGTCCAACACCATTTGTAGTTTGGCATCTTCCCCAGTGCTCAGGGCACCATTTTGTGAATGTCTCCGCCTATGCTGGACATGTAGCTTTAATAGGAGCTGAGCGAACAATCAGGTCCTCTTTAATCTCTGATGGGGGAGGAGGAGGAGGAGGGGGGGGGGACTCATAGGGGGTTCAAAGTCTCTATGATCCCTTCCAGAATTGTGTCAGTGGTGGGTGTTGACCAGAGTAAACGTGTTATCCTTTCACATTCCTGGTGTGCTTAGCGGATTTGAGCTGTTGGTCCTCCAATCAGAACTGCACCCTTCTGAGCCTTGAGGCCAAAAGAACTGCAAATTGTTTAACAAGGTGTAATTTCACCATCTTAACTCCAATCATGACCATATCCCTCAGGAAGGGCTTCGCTCCGCCACCATGGCACTCCTATCCCAGCCGCAGGGCTAAATCGATCGGTAAAGTGAAAATGTGTCAGGTGGGACATTCAGAGTTTGTAAGGAGGAAAGGGAAAGTGAAATGCTAACTGCAATCTCTTAACATCATTTGTTACTTTATTCATTTTTTTTAGAGTAAAAGAAGAAACAAAATAAGTGTTTTCACAGTTTGCACAAAACGACTCTTTAACACAAAACAATGTATGAGTCCCACCAGTTAGATTTTAACTTGACATTTGAAGTATTAACAGAACTGCATCCGCTCACAGTAACTGTCAAGTTAGTGGCTGTCATGGCACATAGAGTGGGGATTATTTTTCAAAGGATATCCCAGTGTATTTATACAATAAGCTGACACAAATCTTCACCTTATTTGAACCAAACTAAAGCTAACCTGAACAAAACATAACGCAGAATCCCTAAAATCTAATACATTGTGTTGTTCCAACAAAGATATGTTTGTAACATAAAAATTCCTTCATGGTAAAAAGACAAAAATAACAGAACTTAAATTTAGGTACAGTGCTAGATATTTTCATGTCTTGATTAGTATGGAGAAGGCATTGACCTATGACTTTATTCCCTATCCATGTGTGTAAAGTTCCATGATCCATCCCTATATAAAATGTATTTAAGTTTATTATTATTATTATTATTATTATTATTATTATTATTATTATTATTATTATTATTGTCCTTTTTTAAGGACATTAATATTAACATTAATAATGATAGTCCTTTTGTTGATTTACAGTATATAATTGTTAGATTACCATATGGTGTGATTATTATAAACTAATCAAACATTAAAAAAACTCATTACTTTCACTTTCCAGCATCCTGCATGCTGAGATGGGTAAAGTTTCTGCATAACATACTGTCAGATGGAGTAATGTTTTAACTGCAAACCATGGTAAAGGTAAAAACATGGCCTGCAATTCTGGAAGAGGGCTTCTATATCGGTAATGGTTAAAGGATAAGAAGTCCTTTTAAATTTCACTTGAAAACACACTTTTACTCTTTAGTTTTTAACCAATGTGAGTCAGAGATTAATTTAACTATTTTCTCTGATTTTAGTGCACTATGTTGTTGTTTCTTAGGATTTGAATTGTTTTTTATCTGCATCTTGGGTTTCACCTGTTGTCCATCACTTCCATTAACCATGGGTTGTTTTATAAAGTGCTGTACAGATAAGCATGATATGGCATTTTATGTATAATAGTTATTTTAAAATATCATATGAAAAAATATGCACTTTTTCCAAACAAGCAGTTTGTAACAAAAAAAAAACAAAACAGCAACAAATAAAATGTTCCTGCTCTGCAGAGTAAAGAAATGTTCACTGTGGTGTTTGTCTTCTTCAGCAAATCATGCATGTCGATGAGATGAAAATTACATTTTTGGCTCACATACAGTACAACATCACCACGATAACTAGCCATTATATTCATTGGATAAACTGGCACTTTGACATGCTAGAATCCCGTTCCCAATTTATTCGTAATGCTAGGGTTCACAGTGTGTCTTTGGAAGCTGTTAGCACCCTGCTGGAAGTGATACCACCTGCTGTGGTGAAGATGTTTTATAGTGTGAAATTTCCAGGAGGGGTGCTAATTTGCCTTTGCATTCAGCCCACGTGAAGCAGAAAATAGTTCCCCTCTGTAATGAGTCAAACTCTGTAAACAAATTGGAAGGAACATTCGAACATAGAGAGACGATTTATGAAGAAAAGAGCGGTTTGCGTCACATCAGGAAAAAAAAAAGAGAGAAAACCAAACAACGACAACTTGCAAATGATCCATTCATTGTCAGGATTTTTCATAGTGTTTACGTGTGAATGGTCAGCCCCACTGAAACCCTTGTAAAAAGATGTCGTCATCATTTGATGACGGCATCTTTTCCCATGTTTGTTTGTTCTTTGGGGCTTCAGAAAACATGAGAAGAAAGGAACTGATGTTTTATTGAGTCTGTTTGGCCGTTTTTTTTTTTATCTGATGTTTCTTGTCGCGTTTTTATTCCTGTCTGTTTTTTATTTATTTTGACACAAACACTCCACCCCCACCCCAATTTCTTCAGCATTCATTCCAAAGGCTTGGAACACTGACTCAGAGCCATGGCCCGTGTTTTTTATGCTCTGATCTCCCTTTGGTAACTTCAAAGTTTCTCTGTGAAATTGTTTCTGTCCTTTTGTGCTTTCTGACATGCCATCGTTAAAATAAAAAAAAAGAAACATAAATCACTAAATCAAGGAAAACCATTTTCTAAAATTTGATTTTGATTCTCTCTGACTTTAGTCCGCCACACATGCACACACCTAGGGTTTTGGAGTTAATGGCCACCTGCCCCTCAGTTTTAATCACACATTAGTCACCATCACATATTACACCCTCGCGGGTGGGGGTGCTATGCAGTAGCCGGTGGCCATTGCTTTGCTCGGGTGAGCTGCTCCATTGGCTGTGCTCCCGGTTCTGCGTGATTCCCTTCCCCTGATGTTACCTGACACTAAGAGCCCCTGGTTGGAGGGGGTGACAGTGGAGGAGCTCCTGTCATAATTTAGCTTTTTTGTTCTTCTTCTTCTTCTATTGTGTTTTCTGGCAGTTTACATCCTGTGTGCATTACCGCCATCAGCTGGACGGAGATGTAATTTAGAAATATATTTTCCTATATCTTTATATATTAATGAAACTAAATTATATCTATACTTACAGTTACACACTCACACACACACACACACTAAATCCTCCCAGCTAATTCTGTATCTTTTAAATATTTAATAAGTGCTTTAATTATTTTATCTGATTGATGCTTCCCTAATAAATCAGCCATCTTTACTGAACTCCCCAATACCCTTTACAGTTCTTTCCTCTCTTTTATATATATTTTTTTTACAATAAATCAAAACATGTTCTACTCCTTCAATTTCTCCACAATAAGAACAATTACCTGTTGGATGTTTCCCTATTATAGCTTTTTTTATTTGTTTTGCTTTGGACTTTTCTGGACTTCTCTATCAGCCTGTCACCTCTCAGCCACCAGCCACTATCCAATCAGCTCAGCCACCAGTCAATTAGCCCACATCAGCTCCACCTGCTGCCAGTAATTACTGTCAACTCTGGTCACCTGTTCACCAGTCTACTTATACCTGCCTCAGCCAAATCTTCCCTGCCCAGTGTGATGTACCCTGTCTCTACCAGATCCTGTGTGCTCAGCCAGCTGGACTCTTCAGATAAAACTTGCCTGTTTCTGCATGGCTGCAGAGGTCTGCCCGTTTCCCCGTGAGTTCCAGCGGCTTGCTCTGATGGTTCCCTGGTCCACATCGCCTGTTCTATCACTACCTGCATCTTCCAGTCCCCTGCTCATCCCTGCCTGCCTGCACCTTCTGTCATGAGGCTCAGAGACAGGAGGACCCAGAATTCGACCAGACAAAGGAGGTATGTGAAAATGCAGAATTAATGAGTTGATCTTGGTAACACAGGGAAAGGCAGGCTCAGTGGTCAAATTGATAATCCAAAAAATTATACACCAAAAGGCAGTCCAAAACCTCACACAGGAATAAGGCAAACTTTGATGGTCCAGAGGTAGATGTAACAGGCACGAGGAAAACATGAGAGAGAGAGAGAGAGAGAGAGAGAGAGAGAGAGAGAGAGAGAGAGAGAGAGAGAGAGAGAGAGAGAGAGAGAGAGAGAGAGAGAGAGAGAGAGAGAGAGAGAAAACAGGTGGAGGTAATCAGAGGTAGGGAAGAGGCTGCTGGAGGAAACAAGCTGACAGGAAAACACGTGGAAAGGAACAGACACTAAACCCCAACCCCAGAACATAAATAACCATGAAGAATAAAACTAAGACTAAACAGAGGACAGAAGGGAAATCAGAACTAAAACAAAGACTGGATAAAAAAACTGTACACAACCTAAACAAGAATCCAAAACAAGACAGAACCCAGAACAGACACAGAACCTAAGGCAGGAGAGAGGAACAACTGATTAAATAATAAACTAAAACAAAACTCAGATTATGACACCTTTAGCCATTTCTCATCTGCCTGGTCTGGTTTTGCTTGTCTGCCTCACCTGCCCTTACTCATTCCCTGACAATAAACCTTTTAAAGACACAGAGTCATGTTTTCTTTAAAAGGTTTATTGTCAGGGAATGAGTGGCTGAATATGGGGTTCACCAGCACCATCCTTAACAGCGCCAGCTTGTGCCACTTTGCTTTGTTGTTCTTTCCTTTAGTTTCAACAGTTTTGTTGCATATTCTTGCTGCTGTTTTTGTATCTTTCCGTGTTATTTATTTTCTGTAGTTTTGTCTCTATGCCGGTGTTTAGTCATCTCTCCTTGGTATCCACACGTAGACTGTAGGAGGGCTTGTTGTAGCAGCTGATTGAGGGGTTTTGTTATTTTGTTTGTATGTCTTCTTTGTGTCTCTGTCCCTTCTCTTTTTCCACCCTTGCTATCACTCTTCCTCTCTGCCCCTGTCATGTATGGCATCAGTTTGTATATAATACCTGTACAGCAATAAAATAAATCATCAAGGGTTGGGCATCAAGGGAGGATTTATAGATACAAAACCTCTCTTGGTAAAGCAAATATATTTAGCATAACCACAGCAGCAACAGCCGCATGCTTCTTCCCATGAAGCTGTACAGGACAAGGTAAAGGAAGAAAAGCCTATTTTAATACAGTGTGCTACAAAAGTGTCTGATACATAAATTTGATACATGGTTTTTCAAATATGTAATCTAATAAAGGTGCTATGCATTTGTATTCAGTGTTAGTTTGTTCAATAGTTTGCTGAACCATCTTTTTTTTATTATACTGAACACTACAACCTCTAGTATTTAAATCTTGCAAACTGGATTTGGCATGGTGGTTGGTGCTAGATGGCTTGTTCGGCGAAATGTGAAACTGCTGATATTGTTGTGTGGAGGAAAATGTTACGCTAATTTCAACCAAGGCATGGAGAATAACGCCAGTGAATAAACAGTATGTTGAACTTTTAAGCCAATAGGCCATGGACGCAGGAAACAACACTCTTGTAAGTTCAGAACTACAAACTAGAGATATAACTTAAACAGACTCACTGCAAAAAAATGATTGGAAGAATGTTGCCTGGTCCAATGAGATTTATTTATAGCTTATTTATTTGCAGATATCCTCATTGTATTCGGTGTCTCTGGTGTTTTTCTGTTACGTCAATGCGTGCTACACTAATCCACCTTACAATTGTAGCGCTTTCAAATTTTGTTGTACAATTCTCGTCCAGTAATAGTAAAGATTTATCTCCCCTTTTCCAACCTTATCTGTGAGTCTCACTTTCGGCTCTGTAATTAATGTGTAATTAAGATGGCAAGGTCGGAATTTTTCCATAACTACATGGAAGGGGGATGTCGTCCTTCAGTGTAAAGTTGTTGAGGATATTTTCTTGGGACACATTGGCTCCCTTAGTACTAACTGAGAACTGGGTAATGTTGTTGACCATGTCCATACTTTTTATACATATCCTCTACTATCCTGTAACACACTATTACCTTTTTCTGATGGGCTCCTGTCAAAGGAAAATGAACAATGTTGGCAAACTAAAATCACCTCAGACTGGTTTCGTGAACATGAAAAATAGTTCACTGTACTACAATGGCCTCCACTCCACATTGATGAATGGGTCTCTGTCTTACTGAAAGATAAGTAGGGAAGGACACATCTTAAAAAAAAAATAGAAAAAGATAATAAACTGTCTCCTAATTTCTGAGATTTATGCTCTATTAAAATCGTTAACTGTAATAACTTAAATGAACAAGCAGCAAATTCTAGTAATTGAACAGTATGGATGAAGCTGTCAAACAAAACTCTGACATAAGCATAAATTTGCAACGTGGAAAAGTTGGGTGTATATTGGCTTGATCGGACGATCCTGCCCACTCATGTGCAACTCATTCCGTTTGACGTTAGACCTTTACTCCGAAGCTTATCAGGAGTTTCTCTGGGGAGCATGAAAACAGGGAATTGAAAACAGACATCAAACGTCCTGGGAGACATCATGGCCTACATTCTTGTGAGTTCTGCTGTGAGCAAGGCCTGCACTATCATGACAGGCTCTATCTTTTAGTACACTGACTGCGCTAACCTGCAGAGGCAAGATAAAGAAAAATGGGTTCAATTTTTATTCCCATCCGGGAGAGTGTGCTTGTTAGACCACAGGATCCATTCCGGTTACCCCGGGACCTTTGATCTGGGATTACACAGGAAGCTCTGAGATGAGAGGTCTACGATTGGCCTGGGAGAGCTCATGATGGAGCAGCCTTAGGTGGTCGCGGCCTGTGAAGGGAAAACTGTTGCTGAGTACGGTGTGAAGCAAGCTTGCGAACTCATAAGTGGATTATTACACGATTGCCAATTTTCATCACTCGAGGATAGGATGAGAAGAAAAAGAGCTTGATTCAATTTGCTTACAGAAAGATCCAGTCCCGAGAGAAAAAAAAGAAACACATGTCAAAGAACCTCAGATGAACTGAAATTAGCTTTTTGGAGCTGTTTTTTTTTTTTTTTTTTTCTTTCAGTTGTTTTTTGGAGATTTTTGTTCCAATATCCTCTTCAGTCATAGGTGTCGTTTCTCTTGATTGATTTTTATTCCTTTCTTTATTTAAATGTAACCGCTGGGATTTATTATTTAAATATAAAAATATTCACCACAAATACATCTCGTTAAGTTAGAAAAACAGCAGACAAATTTGCCATTTATTATTATTCTTTATTTACTGTATTGGACACAGAATCATATTGTAAGTGTTAATTTATATTAACTCTGATGATAATGGCTTACTGCTACAGGGAAAACTTGACAGCTGTAAGGGAGCCTGTCATCGACATCTTCCACCAGCCACAAAAGGTCATTGCTAAAGAAGATGGCTGTTCATAGAGTGTTGCATCCAGGCATATTAATGGGAAGTGTGATAAAAGGAAAAACAGTATGTGACGGGGCTCTAGTATGACCTGGCAAAAAAATAAAATAAAACACCAATGCCGAGGATCATCTTTAAGTGGTATTTATTGTGCTCATCTGCATGTGCAAAAATGGAGAAGCTGTGTAACATATTTACAATGAATGGGTAAAAAACAAAAACAGCAGTGCCTTCATAGCAGCTAAATGTCCATCACTGTCACTGTGACCTGTTGGGAGTCTACGCTCAGACTGACTTCTTGCGGCAATTGGCTCTTATTTATCACTGCAAATATCTAAAATGATATGAATAAATAAATGCTGGAAACAGATACATTTGATCGAATTATGATATATCAGTTATGATATATCAACAGAAAACCCTTAAAAACGGCACAATGTTTGGATGACGTGACCACTATGTCGTCACGCGACTCACTTTACAGCGCGCATTAATCCGGAAGTCATTTATGTTGAATCTAGAGGTTTGGTGTGTGTTATCTGAACCAAAATAATGTTCTTAATGTAATGATCCTGGCAATTACCAACTATATTATGGATGCGACCACTGAGGCAGGGACACGGCGTGTGCACCCATAACAAAGTTACTGCTACAACTAAGAACAAGAAAAAGGTGTAGAAGAAAAATCAATCTCAAAGTAATGTGCTTTCAAGAAGTTTACAAGATTAAACAAGTAAAAGATGGAATTTTACATATCCTTAATTAAAAATAATGATTAAAAATGATATTTTGTTTGTGTTATGTAATATTCTTATTTTCTGATAAACCTAGTTATGGTGTTGTAATGTTCTCTCTGTGCATACGTCAGTTTTGCTCAGGTACCCCAGCTTTCTCCCACACTCCAAAAAATTTACAGATTCTTGTCAGTGAGACTCATTTACTTTTTAATTAAAGGTACCTTTGGAAAATAATAATCTCTTAAAAAAGATCAAACATAATTTTCATTAAGCCCACATTTAAAAATGTTCTTTACATTGGTCAAATAAAATCTTTTAATTTGAAATGTTATTTGCATTAGCTGCAAGCAGACAATAACCCTAATTGAAATAAATAAAGTCTTTAAATCATTGGTTTGTCTGTAATTAATCTATATAATGTGTCTCACTTCGTAAATAGAGTTACTGAAATCAAACTTTTTGAACTTTTTAATAATCTATTTTATTTAAAGGGTCTATGTATGCTTGATCCGTTTTGCTCTGTAAATTATGTCTGTGTTGCTCTTATGATTGGATTGGTGACCTGGATACAGGCCAGTGTTGTAGTCAAGTCACTATGCCTCGAGTCCGAGTCCAGGTTCGAGTCACCAGTGTTCAAGTCCGAGTCAAGTCCAAGTCATTAAAAAAAAAATCAGAGTCGAGTCCGAGTCGAGTCCACTACTCATCCGAGTCAAGTCCGAGTCGAGTCACTATTGATCCAAGTTCGTTGTAGGAATTTGCCGTGACGTGACGTATGACATGAATCAGTAACATTCCATTGCACTAATAACTCTTTCGCTGTAGTTACCCTTGGTTTTACTCGGTAAAACGACTGCTTTTAAGACGTCTCCTAACCGTGGTTTTTAAACATTGTTGTTATGGAACGTGCAACAGCGACTCGAGGTACGCTGAAAGGCCGCATATAAAGGATGTTAAAGCCGCAAGTGGCGTCGATCGGCCCTCGCAGCCAAGCGCACTGCGGCCTATTGGCCACCGCTGCGGTGCCGACCGGCGGGCGGGGTTTGCGCACCGCTGCGGTGCCGGCCGGCTGGCGGGATTCCCGCACCGCCGGCCGCCCGCCACCGCAGATGCTGTCACGCATTTTCCTCGCCCGTCCACCGGGCGATTCCCACAAACGCGTTCGGCAGCGTTCCCCCATGACTCGCAAAAAATCTGGTGCAGATCGGTCGATGCAGTGAGGAGATACAGCCGTTGGATAATGATAATGCATTTGGCCACCGGACCGGACTAAATTGTTCGGCGGGCCGGAAAATTTATACCGATTCCTGGACGGTGACTACAAACAGAACAAAAAAACCGGCCGATGACGCCATGAACGCCGAGCAGGAGAAAAACAACGACTTACCTTTCTATCAACTTGGCCAGTTTTCCAGTCTTTCCAAGCCCTCGACACTCAAGCCATCGTTTGAGCTGAACGTTGGTATGTTGTTCCACAGTTCTACCAGTAAAATGGGCGCCTGGAGTCCTTTTGTGAAAGTTTAACAGCTGTAAAGTCGGTCATATCGTATCTGTTGCATGTGTAATGGCTGGTTGCTACGTGCGCTCTCACACTGTTTGCCCAACCTTAGCGGCAAGGGGCGTTGCTCATGAGATGGTGACGTCACGTGCGCGGTACGACATTTAGATATTAAAATCATACACCAAATAATATTTTAATGACATATTAAAATTATAGCCTAATAATAGAAAAAAAGTCAAGTCTTTTTCTCAATTTCCGAGTCAGAATGATCTGAATGTAGGAGTCCGAGTCCAAGTTCGAGTCATCAGTGCTCAAGTCCAAGTCAAGTCACGAGTCTCTAAATTTAGCTAATGACTCGGACTCGAGTTCGAGTCTCGGACTCGAGTACTACAACACTGATACAGGCACCACTAGACATACAACCACCGGACATATGGCACCTTCCATGGATGGATGGATGGCAAAAACAAATATTAAATAACCAAAAATCAAGTAAAGAAACATCTTATGCCTTAAATTAACTTCTACAGAGGGAGAAGACACGTAATGCAAAGGAAAGGTGGAAATGTTCCAAGGCTAGATGCTTAGGCGCAGGGTTCAAGCTTTTCTACCATGGTGTGGATGGGGTGAAAAATTACGTAGGAGTTACCTTGGAGGAAGAATTTGTCAGGAATGTTCTGCAGATTAAAACAGTGTCAGATATAGGGTGATTAGTCTGAAGCTCGAAACTGAAGATGTGATATCCAGGTTACGTTTTACATTTTTGTATGCATTCTGTTTGTACTGCACTTAACATCATCAAAATCTCAACATACTTACAGGATCTTTAAAACAATGATTACAATATAGAATGAAAGTTACAATAGCAACCAACCATAAAAGATTGAAATGCATTACTCAAATCAAAAGTTTTCAGGTTTTTTTTTAAAGCCGTCTGTGGATTGTGGTACGCACAAAGTTTCAGGGAAGGCAAATCATAGATGAGGAGAGGAGGCACAGAAAGATCTGTCCCCCATGGTGCTCAATCCAGTTCTGGGTGTCTGTGGCTGGTTTGAGTGAGTGGAGCAGAGGAAGCATGCTGTGGTTTGCAGGTTGAGTAATTATTCGAGATAGGGAGGGGCATTTCCATACATGATGAGTGAGGAGATATTTTGTATTTGATCCTGGTGGAGATAAGAAGCCAGTGAAGAATGTGTTTATTGTGTTTATATTTTCACACTCTCATTGGGGTTATAGCTGCAAAGTTTTGGACATACTGGAACCTCTGAAGACGCTTGCTAGAGGTCCCAAGAAGCAGGACATGGTTATAGTTTGGTCTGGAGGATAGAAAAGTGTGGATTAGGTTTTCTGCATCAGAAATTATGAGAGTGGAGTGAATTGTGGCAATATTTTAAAGCTTATGTAAGGAAATCTGGAAGAGTTGATTTCAAGGTTAAGTGGGTGTTTGTTTCATCTCCAAGGCCAGTGACTGGTTGGAGAGAGGGATGTTGTGACCAGATGCTGGTTATTGGGAGATGACTTGATCCAGTTGGGGGTGTCTACCATAATGGCTTCTGTGTTGGTGTTTAGTCGGAGAAGGTTGTGACACATTCACACCTTTATCTGCTCCAGACATGTGGCAAGCTGAGATCATGATGATGACAATGTTGATGGCAATGATAAAGACAGAGAAAAATATAATTAAGGAGCTGCCGTAGATGTTTTGATGTACAACAATGTGTCATCGGCATGTGACTGAGTGGTGACTCTTAATGCACTCACTCCAACCGCAGTCCACACCTTGTAAATCCCAACACCCCATTTTCAATAAGACTCAACTTTCTGTCATGCTTAGAAACACCATTCTGTGAATATCCAGGTTATTTACCAATGAACTGAGCTTACTCTCCACACAGGGTTGCCAAAGACAGCTGGACAACTGTTAAATAAGAAATCTTCCCACGATTGTGAAAACCACAACGTAAAATTGCTGCATTACAAATATCTTTTATTGGTCTCTCGTCTTTTCTGAGAAGCAGAACTTTTGTTTTTTCATTAGCTGAAGGCACGATCATAAAAATCAGCAGAAAAATTCTGACCTTTATAATTTCTCATAACACATCTACATATTTGACTTTTTGAATGTAATTACAAAAAACTTTCAAACATCTTCCAATTTATTAATATTTGCATATAAATTGTGAGTTCACTTGTACTCGTGTAATTTCCTGTCGCTTTATGTGGATGGCAGCAAACAAACCTCTGAACCAGAGACATCAAGAAAGACCAACTATTTATAAATGACCTTTACACATGGAACCATGGTAATTATAACAAATTCTTTAAGTTTTCAAAGAGTTGCTGCAATAAGATTTTTCTAAATCAACAAGTTAAATCGAACATAAAATATCAATTTCATTATTTATAATATGCTGTAAATGCAGTTTAAATGACATGGTATGGAAGTGTTAACATTGATAGCTGAGTTTAATTTAGCTTTATTCAGTCTTTTCTAGTACCATGTTTAGATTAGGATTTCAAACGTAATGCGTGAGACACCTCTAATACCACATGAATTTTAAAGTTAAATAATAAGTGACAAACATTCTTCAAAACCTGTCAGAAAAAGGTAGCGAGAATATTTAATTGCGGAAATATTCAACTTTGACAAACAAGCATGAAGCACTTTTTTTGTCAACTAATCAGTGCCCTTAGTGTCATGAATCTGTGTTGTGGAGGACCCGATTGTAGAGAGGAGGCAGGTGAGTAAAGTAAACATTGTTCAGGATCTGAATGAGAACAAAAACTATCAGAAAAATAGAGTCCAGAGAAAAAAAAAAAAAAAAGAAAAAGAGATCAAGGGTGGAACACAAGGAAAATCTTGAGAGCAAACTAGCTTGATGAAGCTTGACATAGTTTGACTGAAGGATCTGAAAGAAAGCCTAAAAGACCAGGACACACAATAGGCATCAGGTTCTTAACTGATGCAGTGGAACACTTTTATACTGTACGTTCTAACACATTTGGGGTCTAACACATACAAATGCAACACTCTAACTTAACCTAAGCCTGAAACAACTTGCCCTGTTTACAGAGTTCACACTAAAAGTCACAGTTCAAAGACTTTATTTCTATTTCTATCCTCAGCAGTTAAATTCTAAAGCCCATAAGAACTGTTGCAAACCTCCGTGCCCCTCACCTCAATCTCTTTCGACTCTTAATTGGTTTCTCTGCTTCAGTGGCAAAAACACAATTTTTATGCTTGATAGAGATACACAAGAGAGTGTGCGCTTTCAAAATGGTTTTACTGTTATCAGCTTTGCTCACTGCATCTAAAAGGACTCTGATAAATGCGCAGACCAGAGGGATCTGATGACTGCTTGTATTTACAGTTTTTCAGTTGATGTCATATTTTCTGTCTATATGAGTCACATGGGGCACTACTTAAACCAAAGAGATGTTTTTACATTTTATTTAGCTCAATTAATTTTTCTTGCCAGTGAACTAGCTGCTATGCACTTCATTTGACACTGGTTATAAGCTTTTACTGTCTACCTAAACATGGCTGTAACGTTGTTGTGTCATTGTATGTAATCTAAGCCATTTTAAGGCTTTCTAACAGTTTTATAACATTTCTTTATTTGATTATAGACAGAACACACACTGTTAATTTTGTTCAGCTGAAGCCACACAATAAAGTGATCTAGTGTAAATTATAGTGTCATTAAAAACATTCTCAACATAGAGCCAAATGTTTGTTTATTTTCTGTTTTTGCCTAAATCTTTCAAATCATCAAATTAATGTAAACACAAAGATAACCAGAGAAAATATAATATTCAGTTTTCAAATAAAAAGCTATCAAAACAACCATGGCTCTGTGTACAAAAAACGTAATTGTCTCCTAATCCTGACAACTGGTTGTACCACCCGTGGCAGCAACAGTTGGCATCAAACATTTGTAATAACTGACAATGAGTGCTTTACATTGCTGTAGATGGATTTCTGCCCGCTCTATTTTGTAGAATTGTTTTAGATTAGCCACAGTCAACGGTTTATGAGCATAAATATCCTGTTCCAACTTATGCCACAACATCTCACCCAGATTCAGGTCCAGCCTTTAAATAGGCCAATTCAAGATCTGCAGGAGTTTGATTCGCAGATGTAAATCATTGTCCTGCTAAATAAACCATGTGTGTCTGTGGGCCCAAATTGATGGCTAGATATTTTTCCTTGGGATTTTCTATTAGAGAACAGAATTCCTGGTTCCATTAAATCATCCATGCCACATTACCATTACAATTTTTTAACTGTCAGAGTGGTACTTTTTATATACTGTGTTTATTTTGAGCCAGATCCAATGAGACCCACTAAATCCTCAAAGTTCTTTCAGATCTCCCCAAAAGTCCTGGGGATCATGCAGGTAGTAACACAGGTTGCAGGTTTGTATCAGAGTTAGAATTCTGTAGCCTCCATGAATCTCACAATCTGTATAATATCCACCATCATATTCACTTTCTTTTTCCTACAATATGCTACCCACCTCTACTATTGCCAAAGTTTTTTTAATATAGAAGTTTACATAAATCTTTTTTTTTTTCTGCTGAGCTTCACCCTGTCGTGTGTTGTGGTTATGGGTTTTAGGGTATAATGCTCCCCTCTTCTGGCTGTGACAGTCAGAACATGAATTGAAGAGATTTAAGTGCAGCAACACATTTATGTTTCAATGGACTTGCCAACAAATTGAAGAGTCATAATGGCAGATTGATTGTTTACACCTTTGAGTTACACTTAGTGCATTCACTCCACCAAACAGGCATCTCTTAACAGGAATGGAAGCAGAACATGAAAATACACTTTTCATGATGCATTTTTTCCCACATATGTAAATCTGTCTTTGCAAAACAGATGGGAAATTTGCAATAGTTCTTTATTTCATTATTCAAGGAAGTACTTTTTTTCAGTTTATGGATACTGTTAAGAGTAATGGAAAACTTCCAACATATTGGACTGGTTTTGGCTGAGAAACAGTGTGTGTGTGGTTTAGTTGTCATCTGTCTGGTGCTCAAATGTCCTGCAGCAGCAAATACACGACAAGGGAAAGGTGTGCAAGGCCTTGATTAGACTGAGGAGTTTCACCTGTGGCAGTGCCGTGCCAAACGAGGACCAACATGAGTGCACACAGGGGGGGGATGCCTTGTTGTGGGATCCTGAAAACTGACTGAAGGCCAAACTAACCTACCAATGTACCTTTTTCTTTTCTTTTTTTTTTTTTTTGAAAAGAATACCAAAGTAAAACTGAACTAAAGGACTGACCCTTGGCTGCTCTGGATTAAGCTCCCAGAAATGTTGGAGAAAACTAATCGCTGGGAATCCAGTTGAGCATTCCACACTATTGTCTGCCCAAACCAGTCCCTACCTTTGTTAGTTATCAGTTTCTTCCACTTACGCTAAAGCCTTTTTGGGCATCAGTTTGTTTTATTAGTTTGTAACAGCAAGTGGGGGCTCATCCAGGATTCTTAAAGAACTAGTTAGAACACCCACCCATTCTGTTTTGTGGGAGAATGCACAACAGAGTTGTATTCAGCTTGGGAAAGGTTAGGTGCTGCTAGATTAGAGAGGCTATGGGCACATGGCTATGGGTAGGTTAGCTGCACTGTGCTGTTTTCTTGCTTTAAACTGATGGTTGGTGGTGTTATAAAAACATATTAGTATAGTGTGAAAACAATAAACTAAAAAGGTAATTATCTTAGCTTTTGTAGAAACCTTTGGTATTCAGTTGAAGATGCTTTCAGGGTTTCCAGCATTATAAATTAGATGTGGTGTATTTGTTGCTGACCTTGAGTAATGAGAGAAAATGTTATGATTGGTGTTTGCTCTGTCATTTGAGATAGTTAATGATTCCCTTGGTATCTGGGGAGTGTTTTTGTTTTTGATTTCCTGCACCTGAAAGTATGTTGTTCTCATTCTCTGCCCGTTCTTGGGAGCAATTACAAGTAGCAAGGCAAATGTATTTGTATAGAACATTTCAGTGCAAGGATAACACAAAGTGGTTTACATGATTAAAACAGAGAAAAATAAAAACAGAATAAAAGCAAGTTGAAATAAAATGTAGAAAAATTGAAACCAGATAAACATGGGAAAATGGAAACTAAAGGCAAATTATTAATGATTTTAAAAACAGTTGGACTACAAACTTAAATGTATCCTAAACAAATGTGTTTTTAATCTTGATTTAAAAGAACTCAGGCTTTCAGCCCTTTTACAGTTTTCTGGAAGTGTGCTCCATACAAGCGGAGCATAGGAAATGAATACAGCTTCTCTTTGATTGGTTCTGGGTATGCAGAGTAGGCTTGAACAAAAAGACCTGAGTGGTCTGGAGGGTTGATACACTGATAACAAGTCTGTGATGTGTTTAGGTGCTAAGCCATTCAGGGATTTATAGACTAACGGGAGTATTTTAAAATATATTCTCTGAGATACAGGGAGCCAGTGGAAGGACTTTAGAACTGGGGTGATGTGCTCTAATAGTCTTAGTGAGGACGTGGGCAGCAGCGTTCTGGATCAACTACAGCTGTCTCATCAACTTTTGTGGCAGACAAGAATGACGTGAAAGATAGAAAAAAAATGTGACAGGACCGATCAGACAGCAAGTTAGTACCACATATGGAAGTGGCACAGATCTGATTTTTGGGGGGACAAATATCAAATTTGGGTCACATTTCCCTGCAGTGTGAACATAGCCTTAGATGCTAAAGATTGACATGGTGAGAAAGATGGTTTTGGCAGCATATGAAGTGGTGCCAGAAACATACAGACACATGTTTAGGTATTTGGAGCATAAATCTAATGGAAACCTTTCTGGATTTGGGTAGGCATCAAGAGGTTGTCTTTGATAAATGGTTAGCAGGCATGGAAACATATACATTTCAAGACCTTAGACAAATGATTTTGGTGGAACAGTTTAAAACTAGTTTACCCTAGCATATGCAGGTGCATCTAAATGAGATGGAGGTTGCAGACTTGAGGAAAGCTGCTTTGGCAGCTGACCCTTATGAACTAATTCATAAAGAAACAGCATGGAGAGGAAAGTTTGAAAAGGGGGACAGGGGGCAAGTTTTTGACAGATCTGCTGTGGGTACCCTAGGAAAAGCTAAACCCACATTTGTTTAATCACATTATCGAAGTGGTATGAACGCCCATCTTTTCATAGAACTGATGTTATTTGTCATTTTTGTAAGAAGTCCGGGCATATAAAGTCCAGCTGTCGACTTCTTAACAGGAAAATTAGTGAGGAGAAAGATGTAGGATGACTACCAATAAAAGTTGCCATATCATAGTTAGCCAGCTCAGTTGGATTGATACCAGAAGGGTTTGTGTCCACATTGGAAGTCTATGACACCCTCAAGGGGGTTCCTGTGAAGATTCTGAGGGGTACAGGTGCAAATCAGTCATTACTGCATCAAGGGGTAACGGATCTGCGAGCAGCAACCTACTTGAAGGCTTGAACACTTGTGAAAAGTGTTGGAGGGGGTTTGTTAGTGCTCCGTTGCATAATATGTTTTTGCAGTCAAAAACTCAATGGACAGGTGACTGTTGCCATGGTTCCTTCTTTGCCTGTGGAAGGAGTGACCTTTGTGTAAGGCAACGATGTGTTTGTTTGTTTGCAAGTTTGTGTTACACCAGTTATAAATGAAGACCTTTTGAGGTTTTGGAGACTTGCATTGGAAACAGAACATCCTAAGGTTTTTATGGCATGCGTAGTGACACGGGCTCAAGCTCATACAGAAGAAAAAAAGGAAAATCAGAAAAAAGAATTAACCATTTATTGGTTTGGCTGACACTTTTTTTGCCAAACTGGCAGAGATTTCTACCTGCTCCCAGTTTTCAAGGGATGCCCTCATAGCAAAGCAAAAAAAAACAAAAAAAAACGATCCCTCTGTTGTACCTTTAAGATAAATTGCAGTTAGTGCTGAAGAGTTGAATGGAGTAACTGAGTGTTTCTTTTTCCAAGATGGGGTCCTTTCGCAAGAATGGCGACCTTGTGATCGTCCAGCTAATGAATCATGGATCGTGGTGACTCAGATTGTGTGACCTGAGAGTTTTCCAAAGCATGTTCTGGCAACTAGCCCACAAAGCATCAATGGCTGGTCATTTAGGAATCAGGAAAACTCAAGAATATGACATTTCTATTGACCAAGGATGCACAAAGATGTAGTTTATTAAAGCTGCAGCTGTCATCCTTGTCAGCTTGTTGGAAAGCTTAAACAGGTGATCCAGTTGCTCTTCTTTGTCTTTTGCCTGTCATGTCACCATTATTAACACTGACTGTGTAAGCCCTTTTGCAAAAGACTAAAAGAAAGATTAATATATCCTTACCATTATGGACTCTGCAACCAGATTTCCTTAAGCAGTACCATTGAAATCAACATAAACCAAGGTCATAGTTGTAGCATTGCTTTATTTTTTTCTAGAGTAGGTTTACCAAGAGAAATCTAACATGACTGTCCTCTGTCTATTGTTTGCTATCTGAGATTCTGACAATAAGGCTACAGGTTTTATGCATTTTGAGTTGGTTTATGGATATCATGTAAGGACCTCTAAAAATGGTGAAAGAACAACTCTTACAACCATTTTAAAATGGGAAAATTTAAGGCCCATTATGATAAAAAGGTAGAACGCACTTTCACTCCTGGAGACAAGGGGCTGGTTTTGTTGTCCGTGTGGAGAGAAATTGGGGGTGAAATTGTATGGCCCCTGTACAGTCATTAAGAAACTGGGGAAATGTAATGTAGTTGATGCGCATTATCGAAGACAGAAATCCAGACTTTGTCACATCAGTCTTTTAAAACCTTACTGCATCGTGACAGTTCATCCATTTTTTTGTTGTCACAGGTTCAGTTGAAGAATGCAAGTGCACTTGACTCATTAGCTCATTTGACTAAGAATCAGAGATATGATGTATTACATTCAGTGGACCAGTGAAAACATCAGTTTAAAGATTCCCCAGGTTTAACCAACTTAATAGAACATGTTAACATTGGCAATTCACTTTCTATAAAGAAACCATATAGGATCAATAAAGGACTAACCTTTGGCTGGGTTGTGTGGCCAGTGGAACTGGATTGGGCTCTAAGGACTTTTGGGGGAAACTGATCACTTAGAATCCACGTGAGTTTAGTGATGGTGAGATGTGGCCTCATGAGGCAATAAACCACTTGAGCCAATTGGTTTAGGAAAGGGTCCAGTTCACAAGGCTTCATTTGCACATCAAACCATCTGCTGACCAATTGCATAATCAGTCAGCAATAGTGAAGCTTGCCTCTATTTGTATCATTTAGGGCCCTTGGGAATTGTCATTAATAAGTAATACCCATGAATGTAGCTTATGATTATCACATTTGTATATCACATGTTCTGTTTATTTTTTTCTAAATACAATATCATATGGCAGCCTCTGTATGTGTTTCTGTCACGTTAATAAAATGGCATGGGCTTTAACAGACGGAGCTTGTGGAACTTGGAAGAGGGCACTGGATGCTTGTGCAACTTGCACAATGATCCGCAAAACGGGAGATTTTATTCAGAAAGAAGTTTAACAGTTTTTGGACATGAATTCTTTGCTGTTAGATATATATTTGTTTAGCATTTTAAGAAAGTTGAATTAAAATATGTTCAACTATATACAGTGAACAAAAGAGTCAATCATCCAAATGTATCATAAAACATGCAGTGAACCAAAATCTGTGACTTTGACTCCTAGAGTAAAGGAGGGCTAGGGATAAGACGCTCATGGTTTGCAAAATCTAAAGCGTTTTCCATAGTTACCTGATTAGGTGGTCTCCAACTTCCAATGCAGCTGTAGGTGCTAGCTTTATCATTTCCTCCTGAAGGCTTTGCTCCAACATTTCATGAGGGGAATTGTTTTAGAGGCAGAAACATTTTCCTCTGCAGAAAGTTCAACAGTGCCGTCATAAAATTGAGAAGGCGAAGAACGCCATCCTCCAACAATGTTGAACTCATCTGATGTTATTAGAGAGTCTGTGGGTCAGCAGCATCTCACTTATATATAAAGAAAAATGGAAAATATGGTTATTGATAAGTAACTATAATCTTAAGAATGTTAGATTTACCTTATTGGGAGAAATCAAGTCAAATGTTCCCAGATAGGTGAAAGCCTCGTCTTCTGAGATTGCTCCATCCTGTATCATCTCCTCACGCTCTTCAATCTCAAAGCTCGTCCTCTTACCTAAACTTTACAAACTGTCTCTAAACCATCAAAACTCTATCCAAACTCTACTCTCCAAGCTAGCAAAATTCTATCTAAAACCTAAACTGACAGAAACTCACCAACCACCTCTGATAGTTTAACTGAGTGCTGAGGCACTTAAACGTCTGACAAAACCTGCAGGCAATCTGAACCACTTCCCGAAGCAGTCACGTGGTACGGCTGGGGAGCAAGGCTTTGTACGTCATCATTTTCAGCTCCTCCCCTAAATTAAGCAAACTCGATATGGGCTTTGCGGAAACGCCCCCTCCGCAACTCGAAACGCTTCGAAGCCTCAGCTCATCTCGTAACATCCCTAAGAGCGCTTCCAACACTATTGTTTCTCGTGTCTGGCCAAACCAGTCCCCTACATTTGTTAGTTCTCAGTTTCTTCCACTTACACTAAAGTCTTTTTGGGCATCAATTTGTGCTACTCATATGTAACAATACACTGTCTTAAAGGTGCATAGCCACGTTTTTTTTTTACTTTTTATCTATACATCAGTAGCTCCCTCTGGGTCGGTACAAAGTTTTTAGGAAAGATTATCATGTCCTGCAGGCGTATTAGTTGTTTTCTTGGTGTTTCCTGTTTTTTTTTTTTTGGGTTTTTTTTTGCTCAATTTCTTAGTAAATGTAGCCTTTTGTGTTTATTTACGATTTTAACAGAAGTACGTAGTATGCATGCGCAGCAGGGGTTAAAACAAGGAAGAGGCTGACGGCTATGAGCATCCTTCCAGCAAAACAATGAAAAACCGTCCAAGATGCAGTGGGGGGGGAGGCACAAACAAAATATGATTCCAAGAGGGAAAACTTCATACTGTATTCGCTGGGAATACAGTATGAACATTGGTGTTTACTGAAGCGGACGCGAAACATGACGTGGCTCAGATGTGACCGCAGAGTTACAGACTGATATGAGGCTGTTAAAGTTTTTATAGATTGGTTTATTTAACGGTTGGGCAGACAAACCATGTGACTTACTGTGAAATGAGCTCGATGTATAAAAGCTTTGTTTTTAAAGGAGGAAGTGATATAATATATGGATTTCAAGTTAGGTGACTTATCAATGAGGTTTGGAAGCTATTTAAGCTTTTGTTGAAAGAAACAGATGTGCCTAGCATGATGGCAAGAAGCTGAAGACACAACATCCAGGGACTACTGATGAGCCAACAGAAAGACAAAGCCTATTTCTAAGTAGGTGATTGCACTTTATAAAGTAAAAGATGTCTGTTTGCAACACTTTGCTCTGACTAAATTTTTTTTGGAAACAATTAAGCAAATGTTTCATAAAGATTTCTGCATGCCTTGATGTGCAGACCTTGTGCCGCTGACCAAATCAATTTTACTTCATCCTGTTTTAATCACATTTAATTGTGCCTGTAATGTTAATATCTAAATGAATCAAAATCTAAATTGGAATGTTGCATATGAAATTGCACTCAAGACTGAATTTTGGTTTATTTTATTTCCAGTTCAGTCTCATCATATTTGACATTCTAAATACTAAAGCTACTTTTTTAAAATAGATAAACAATAAAGCCTTAATTTTTCAAGCAAGAGGTGCCACTTTATATATCTATACTGTAAAACAATTGTTCCCAAAGTTGGAAATTTGGCCCATTTATTTTAAGGAAACGTAGATGTTTATTCAGTAGATTAAAAGAAATTGTCACCACAATTTAAAAAAAATAGTCATAAGTGGCAGCACTAGCTACCCTTCACCACCGTTTCAGAAAGACGTTATACTATTGGCTGAGTTGTACTTTTTTTTTCTCTCACTAGGCAATCAATAAAGGTTAACACATTTCTATGTACTACTTGATGTGTTTTTTTTCCCCCATTTTTCAGTCATCACTGGCAGAGAACCACCTGCTGTGGCTTGTCAAAGCATTCTGATACTTCTCCATATCAACCTTCTTACTGCTAGAGAGCTGGCGGTGCAGAATAAATGAAGCTGTGTTTCATAAATAAACTAAGACCTCCATAAATTTACCAGCATTATTGACAGAATGTCCTTTAAAGCTGAGAAAAAAACCCTTTGTAACATTCTTGTTTTCTATTCCTAATAATAACTTTTCAACAGTCTTAAACAACAAAGTTACACACCGATTTATTCAGTTTGGTATTCTGCAGACTCTGTCTCTTACTCTTTTTTTTCCCCCTCCTCCTTGAACTCCTCTCTGAAGATTCATGTTGTGATCTTAATGTTATAAATGGGTTCTCTGGCAGTGCTTAGATCAGATTTGTTTCTATAAGATTCATTTTAGCCCTAACTCTGGTCTCTTTGCTCATGTGGCTTGTTTTCTTGATGAATGTCCCCTGCACTGTCAACAGTCATTTGCAAGATCTCTTCTCATACACTCGCCCAGACAGAGTGAGGCAAATACCCTCCCTACTTAATCCATACTGTGCACTGTCCTTATGCCTTTAACCTTTACAAAAGTCTTTCAGCCTATCGCAAACAAAACATACAGACACGGATATTAAGTAATTATATTAATGAGACAATTAAGACTAATGGTTCCTGGTGGACAGCTGGTGTACAGCCTCAAGGATATGTGTGAACGTGTAAGAAGAGGGCATGGGTGATTGGGTTTTGATTATATGTTTGCGGTGTTCCTAGGGGAGTAGAGAGAGGAGTATTTAATGTCTATTGCCTCATGCTGAGTGAAGTATTGATTGCCATGGCCCCCATCTTGCCTTTGTCACACACCCGAGGGTCTGACATATCCCACTGCTTGACTAAGTCCTTATTATTTTACAGTTAGAGAGAGGTACTAAATTTGATGGTGACATTTGATTTTCTTTTCTTTGTCAGAAGAACAGTATGTGGAAGGGAAATGACATTTAACTACTTTAAGTTTTAATCAGGTTTTTTTCTTTTTTTTTTTTCTTTTTACAGCAGGTAACACAGGTTCAACAGAGAATCATTTTATATTCTTAAGGAATAATAGTTCTAAGAGTAATGTGGTTCAAAAAATAGTCAGACGACCAAATTAATTATTTCCTATTGCAAAAGTAAAGAACCCAGAAGAAATCGGTAAACCAAGGGTTCGAGTAAACTAAAATACTAGGGTGCAATATTCAAGAACATAAATTAAATTAAACAGACATTACTAAACAAACTCTATAGCTTCATGTTCCTATTTACAAATGTACCACAGCCCCTTCATTTTGTCAACACAATGCATAAATTGACTACTTCCACACAAAAGATTGATACTATTATCACCAACTTATATAAATGCCTCAGTAGTGGGACTATTAACTAGCAAACGCATTGATGCATTACAAGTAGTTGTAATATGAATAACTTGTCAAAATAATACATCACACAGCAAAATTGTTGCAACGGAGAGAGAAAACTAAGAAATCAAAAAATAAGAGTGAGCAAAAAAGAGTAAATTGGAACTCTATCAGTTAACAAAAATATATTTATGCAGCATATGAAGCTTTTCTAAAAATATAACAGGAATTAAATAACAAAGAATTGGGCTTGCAAAAAGCAAAACACACTTCATAAAGATCTATTGAATAGCTGATGATGCAAACTCTATATATAGAATATATAAAAATAACTTTAACATTTTTCCCATATCAGAGAGAGAGACTGCTGAACAAATTAGACAAAGACTAAATGTCAGGAAAATAGCTGAACTCTATTAAGTCCTCTAACTGATGGCAAGTATGCAGCAAAAAAGACTGAAACTGACTCAAAATAAGCTTTAAAAATAATTTAAAGGTTTCCAAACTTCATCTTGGTTTAATTTTCAAACATCTGGGAATTTAACAGTGGTGTGTAAACTGTTTATATCCAATATGTGATCTCTAGGTGTTCCAGGTTTTGGTTTTTTTTGTGTATCTATTTTGACTATTTATTTGCTGTTATTGTTAAATGTTTGAGTTTTCCTGTTTATATTTTCTAGTTGCTACCATGTCAGTTTATACATTTGTGGATTATGTCAGTTTGTACAACCAAAACATGACACATTGAATATTTGAGAGCACAGAAAAGGCCTATGACAGAAACCTCCGCCCTATGTATTACATTTGTTTTGGCTCTCCGGTTTAAACTTCCCTTTTTAAAGAGATTTTGATGATTTTATTTAATTTAAATCAATAACAACAATATCTCTGGTTTCCTAAGTATTATGATGGGTCATGCAAAGGTCCAGTAGACATTTTCCAGCTGTTTTGGGGCAATTTGGGCCACCTGGTACTAGGTTGGGATTCTTTGGAACCAAAGATCCAGAATGAAGTGATTAACGGTATGTCTTTTTAACCAGAAATATTCCAGTTTTGGATACAGGATTGCAGGGACCATGTACAGAGAGGGGTGAGTGAGGCGACTGAGATGTGAAAGATGTGCACATACTTTT